>NC_057814.1:221444243-221713281 GCF_018294505.1 Triticum aestivum | reverse complement strand
TCAACAAGTCAAGGGGGGACCTGGGTCCACCAGTCAGTGGCCCAGGCGGTGCCACGCGGGTGCCACGTCGTGACGTCGCCGGAATCACGCCGGCGACCATTCCAGCGGCGGAAGTTCGCCGGAGTTGCTCGGATTTCCAGCACAGTGCACCATTCCGCGCGTTTTCGGTGGCGTTCGAACAAGTAGATCGTCCCGCGTCGATCTAGAGTGATCGCAGGAGCGGGGGTGGCCGGAGTGGAGCTCAACGACGACCGCGGGTGGCGCCGGACTACGGGCATCTCCGAAACCACCTACGGCTGCTTCTGGCTAACAAACGACGCTAGCGGGCTCTACGGACCTCCGGCAACTCGACGGAGGCCACGGCTTGGCTCGGAGATGGATGGGATGAGCGCAACGAGCTCGTGGACGAGGCCGCATGCGGCAATGGCGACGGCGGCACGCGAGCCATCTACGGTGTATGAGGAGGAACCAGAGGAAGGAGGAGGGGGCGGAGGCTTACGGTGCGGCACACGGAGGCCCCTCGAGTGAACGGGAGCGCAGAGGGGAGGCGGGATGAATCGCGGGCGGGCGCGGCGACCGACGTTGGGGAAAGCTTGACCCGGCCGCTGCAGGGCACCCCAGCTCGTCCTGAAGCGCGGGGTCGACGAGGACGACGTAGAGGGAGCTCGGGGACTCGGCGGCTCGACAAACGGTGGTCGGGGGCCACGCCTACGGCGAGGCTTCGGCGGTGATCTCGCTCGGGCGAGGGGGGCAGAGAGAGAGAGAGCGGGCGAGATGGAGAGGGGAGTTGGTGGAGGTAGGTGGGGAGGAGGCCGAGGCGTCGAGGGGAGGGGTCGGCCTTATCCTCTCCGGGTAGTCGTCGTCGAGGCGGTCCGGCGGGGCTCGCCCCTGTTGCGACTCCGGTCGGGGGAACAAGGGGGGGGGGGGAAGACGACCCGGGGAGGGGTTGGGCCGGACCAGCTGGAGTGGGCCGAGGCTCGGGCCAGGCACTGTGCACTTGGCCGAGTGCACAGTGGCCTGTGCTTTTACACTTTTGTTTTGTTTTCTATTTTTTCGGTTTTATTTATTTTAGTTAGCAAAGCAGTTTACAAAAATACAACCCCTACTCCTAAATTAGCATAATAACATAGGCCACCTACTCCAAAAAGTTTGGTGATTATATAAACTAGATTAACATTTGTTTAGTATTTAAAAGCATTTAAATAATTGTTTTGCTGCTGTTTTTACGTACTATAGTGCAGTTAAATACTTTACAAAAGTGTGGTTTCTTCACCAATATTTAATATGGACTATTTGGCTCACTCCGAACATTTTAGTTTTAATATTTGTAAACTTTTATTATTTGCTTTTATTTAAATTTTGAATTTGTTTCGGTTCTGAACTATCGAGAGTTTATCAACAGTAAACGGGGTGACGTGGCATCGTTAACGTGGGATTACTGTAGCTTAATTATCCGGGCGTCACAATTAGTCGGTTGGGGATAGGACGGTAATCTCGCATACACCGAATATTTGCCGACGAGAGTTTGTTTTTGGCGCCCACCGTGTATGAATATGAATCGGGGAGGGAGTCGATTTCGGCCAAGGACACACTGTGTTTTGGCGCCCACCGTGTATGAATCCGGGTGAGAGGCGGTTATGTCACGTTTGGGTGAAATTACAAACCTACCCCTATCGAAACCTATAGAAATCCAGCAGATAGGCTTTGCGTGGCAGGGATAGGCAGTAGTGATTTCCATCTCGCAGATTTTGGTTTCGGGCGGTTACTGCGACTTTCCCCGCTTCGTTCAAATTTTGCAGAGTGCACGTTTACCGTGCCAACTCAATTCGAATCCCGTTTGTATTCTATTTTTTTTCGGGCGGGATCCATTTTCAATTGGAATTACATTCTATATACATCATTTTTTTATATATACTTTCAAAAGCACAACACCATTTATACATAAATATGGTTTACAAATGGCATGATCTCAGATTCATAAGGTTGTATCCATCAATTTGGATTTTCAAATATTTGAAACCACTTTATGTTGAAATCCAATGTATGCATTCCTCGCTAACTGTCTCCAATTAATGTGTGTTTCATGCGGGTTTTTTTACTTCTCAAACATGTATAATGTGTTTCACACACGCAACATATAGTGTAATCCCGTTTAGACATTAATTGCATATAAACCATGCATTGTTTGTAATTGAAGAATCTATGGATCACCAATATTGATAAACTATATAACATTACACGTGTGCCCAAATTCAAATGAATATGCATGTTTGATACACCAATTTGCGTTATGATATTATCGATGTCGTGATCTCCAGTTTAAATATTTGAATCCCCTTTAATCCAGATATTCGTCTCATATAGCTATCACTCATGCTTATATAGGACTATCTCTCTGGACCTATACGCGTTCATCGTCTCTCAGGTATCTCTCGTGCTACCTGTATGTCGACAATGATCTTTTATCTTCGTAACACACTGACGGTACTCTCTCCCTCGACCTTCATCACTCTATCTCTCTCTAAGTATATCTCGCTCCCTGCTATGTGTCTCTAACTATGATTCTCCATGTGGAATCTCTTTCTCTCACACAAACACAAAACTTTGTCTCCCGGGGTCTCATTTCTCTCTACTATTCCCATGTGTGCCACTCGCACACCCCTCATACAGAGATGTCTTTCGCTCCTTAGATATGAGAACCTACGACTCTTCCTCTTCAATATCTCTTTCTCACACACAAACACAAACTCTGTCTCCCAGGGTCTCATATTTCTCCATTGTTCTCTTGTATGTCGCTCACACACACCCTCTCTCCCTAGAGATATCTTGCGTTCCCTCGTATGTCTCTCTAGCTATCACTCTCGTTGTGAAATATCTTTCTCTCTCGCAGACACAAAACTCCGTCTCTCTGGATCTCATTTCTCTCTGATATCTGTTTGTATGTGACTCACATGCACCCTCTCTCTATCTCTCTCACACCCACACACATAACCCAGCCTTCTGATCCACTCGACTCCTATCTCTAACGCACACTAGCTAGCATCTTTATCTTTCTATTTATCTGTTTCTCCATCAACCTTCTTTCTCGCCCTCACTCTTGATTCCTATCACGCACACTACATATGTTTCTCTCTACATGCAGTCAAGTGCCCTCTCACACACATATATAACTTCACCCTTTGAACCACCCGACGGTCATCTCCAACACCCAAACTAGCGGATGTCCCTCTAGCTAGCATCTCCATCTCTGTATCTATCTGTAGTTTCTCCGTCAACATTTCTTTCTCGCACGGAGTCTTGCTTCCTATCACCCACACTATATATGTCTCTCCATACATATGCATTTATAGGTTGGTCTCTTTTGCACAATCGTTGCGCCTCACTCCCTCTGCTCGCCATAGATGCATGCTCCAGCCCACGCCACTATCTCTTAAAGACAAAAACACATGCTCAATTGTCGGGCCTTCTTCCCTGCATTCTCACATGCATGCATATTGTCATACCGATCCGTCTCTCCCATGTCGTTGATCTTATGACTTATGTCTTCTTTCTTTTATCTCGATCATGCGCGCGCGCACACACACATCCCACGTATACATGTATACCTCTCACACATGCACGTTCAAGGTCTCTATGTCTCCATACGTAGTTAATTACCCTCAATCCTAACGCCACATCGAATCGTTCTCCTCTTTTGTGCACATAACTTCCGCCTGGATGGGTAAAACACACACTCACACTTAACAATCTCCTTCTAGCTACCCCCCCGCCTCTCACTCTTCCCCTATATCCCCGAAACCAATAAGACCATCCCTTTGTTTAATTCCCGCCTACATGCACCATCGATATATAGTAGTCTTCCTCGGTGTCTCTCGAACAAACACGTTCTCTCGATGTTGACTCCTCTCACGCGCACACACCTTCTCTTCCCTCTCTACGGGCATTTTCTCTCTCGCACCCCATCGTTGGTGGCCTCTGCCATACACATCACCTCTCTATGATGAAGCCATGCACACTTAAATTACATCCTCCACAGAGGACCCCGCGACACACACACACACACACGCATGCACCCCCCACACACACGCACACTAAGACTCCATCTTTCTCTCTCACACACACAAGCAAACACACACACGCACGCACGCACACCCCCCCCACACACACACTAAGACTCCATCTCTCTCTCTCTCACACACACACACAAACTAAGACTCCATCTCTCTCTCCTCTCTCTCTCTCACACACACACCCCACACACACACTAAGACTCCATCTCACACACACATGCTCTAGGCGGAGCATTTGTTCCTACCACCCTTCATCCAACCTTACCCGTATGATAAACAATCACCTTTATTTACTTGCATAACATGGACAAATTCCACTTTACTTTAGTAGTCAGCAAACTTATCATCTGTACCCTTATAAAAAAACGAGTTGGCGGTGATGGTGTGCCTGCCATCTTGTAATACAGACCGTATGATCTATATCTGAGGATAGAAAGCAAACTATGATAATTTTACAAAAGATACCCGCACCTCTCTCCACATCATTATCTCCCGCAACCTCATTGCTCAGCAATTAAAAAAGGAATAAGTCTCTGGAACAATCTAGCATGCATGGTGGCCGCTGCCGCCTGCCGGCGCCGTCCATCCCCATGCCTCCGCCCATTCCGACCACCAGTCACCACCACGCTCCACTCCTCCTCGCCTTATCTCTCATCTTTCATTTTTTCGATGACATTCTCGAGATACCAGTTTTCCGATAAAATTCTCGAGATATCATTAGTTTTTACACATGGGATTACTCCTGCATGGGTCAATCACAACAGGTGTTCTGTAAAAAAATGCATATTGATGTTCCGTGCAATGCACGAGAATCTTGCTTGTAATTATATAACGCAAATCACGAGCAGGAAGTGACATTTTTTTGACACAACCACGTTAACATGGCCACGTAAATCACTAGCTAAAGTAAATACCATTATACTTATATCCCGATGCAAAAGGTTGAGTACATGTCCGAAGAGTAGAGTCGCACACACGCACTCTGTCTCTCAGAATCTCTCTCTCACACACACACCAGTTACGTGACGCCCACTTAAGCAGACACGTATGTTACAATTTGTGCACCCGCGGGTACACGTGATGCTGCGCATTTATTTAAGCCGGAAGGCGAACCCAAACAGTAGCTGCATTCATTCCCCTCCCGCCGCCTCTTCTCTGGTCGCCGTCGCCCGGTAGCCATGGGCCGGCCGAAGGTAACAACATACGCCATACTCCCGCCGGAGCGGCGCTTTAATATGGAAATTTTAGTGGTCATGCATGCATCTTTTTGTGCTAGCACTCCTATATAAGGGTTGACCGGTCGCTTCCCGCGGACGTGCGCGGGCGGTGGAAGAGGAAGGAGAAGGGAAGCGGGCTGTGGAGTAACGTTTTTTACCACAATTTCTTAGGAAACTGAGTGCAATAATTGAGTAGTTTTGCAAACTACCAGTACTACACCTGAAACGGTTCAAAACCTATACTCCCTTGCCAGCGCGCGCTTCCCGCGTGAAACGGTCAGCGTCGCCCTGGAGCGTCAGTGCCGCATTAATGCCCGGCCAGAGCGGAGGCGACCTCTCACTGGCGCCGGCTTTGAAGTGGCGCGACGGCCGAGAGAGCGCCGCTTCCCGGTGCACGCGACTGCTCCGCGTCGAGACTGGCCATAGGCCCTGTTTGGATCCATGGGTTAGAGTTAGTTTGAGCTAGTTGGGGCTCAAATAGCCCTAAAGTATCCAAGCATGAGGGTTTAAATTGGAGCAAGTTGCACCGAACCCACCAAAAAAACTATCCCACCCAAGAGGTGCTAACTGGAGATAGTTCTCATTGGGACCACTGAAAAATCACTTTTCTCTCTCCATGAAGTGCATTTATTGTCAATCTAACCCTGTCACCCAAACACCTCTTTGGCTACAGTTAGTTCAGGGTTAGTCATGAGTTAGTCTAACCTCTAGCTAAGTTAGAGTATCAAACAGGAGCAGTATAGGACATGCAAGTTGCTCAAAGCATACAGGCAAATTCGTACGTGAAAGGATTTTTTTCTTTTTGAAAACGGAACGTGAAAGGAATTTTTTTTAGAATGCTCTTGGCATGTCGCTAACATGTGATAGTTAACCGACCTCAATAGACGGCAGAAACGCCAGCCCGCCGCACTTTGATAGAGACGAGGAGGGAGAAGCGATACAGGCTGCTGGATTACTAGAGATAGGTGTCGCACGGAAGCCAAGAAATATGGTGATAGCGTGGGTTAGCCATGTACTAGTATGATGTAACTACACTGGGCTGCCGTGTTTCGTACTCTTCCAGTCCACTGTGGAGATGATTGGTTAATTTTATATCGCTGAATAATATTAAATATTATGAGTGCAGACGCTCCACCACGAGGTTCCTTGCTCCTTCTCGGTCGTCCGGAATCTATGTTCTTCCACTCTATTTTTTTACGTGAGCTTTGTTCATCCTTTTGCCAACACGCGAGACATCTAGCATCAAGGTGCACGTGTTATGCAAGGATCGTTCCATCTATATGAAGAACACGTGGGACTGGAACTACGAGACGGACATGTACCCAGGAGTGGACGTACGAACCTGAGTAATGTAGCGCAGTAAGTGAAGTAGAAAGGCACAAATGGTATGAACATGCGTGGCATATAGGGTGTGTTTGGTTGCGTTCTCGTCTCAGCATAGTTGTTCCCTCTTCATGCATGCTCAACTCAACACCCCTCTTCATGCATGCTCTCTTCATGCATGCTTCTAGTGTATTTGTGCTAAACTAGTGTGGACTCATGAACCCTCCATACACTCTACCAAACACCCAAAAGTAGGTCGAGAAGGGAACTCTTGGGCGGCATTTGTCTCTTACTACGTACTACCACTAAATGTTGTACGTGCAATGCACGGTGATGTTATGGAGTACGTGCCTAAGTACTCTACTACTACTATATTAGTTGGAGGCACATATTAACTTTTATATTTGTTTACGTGTATGCCCCGAGACCTTCCAACTAGACGTGTCTTTCTCTCCAGGTCGCACTTTGTATCGTTCATACCACTAAGTACTACTACGTGTGGTCTCCGACCCAGAAGTGGAAGAAGTGGAGACGCTCTACCACGCTGTTTTTTTACGCTGGGCTCTACCACGCTGTTCATGTCCCACTCCTTTCGCTGACGTGTGGGACATCCAGCACGTGCCGTGTTTGGCACCCTTCGTCATAAGAGTTGAAACGCTAGCATTCATCAGAAATAAAAAATAATTATAAATCGGCAGTGATACTATTTTTTTGCGAACCAATCAGCAGTGATACTATACCACGCGGTTTCCTTGCTCCTCGATATCGGAAAGAATACTTCCGTTCGCCAACATGTGGGACGTCGACCATCCTGGTCCACTTGCCATGCACGCAGAACTCCAAGGGAGAGTCACCCAGGTCGTCGCGCCGCAGTAACAATGACTAATGAGCCGTCAAATCACAGGCCCACTTCCCACTTTGAAGTTGCTCGGACGAAGGAACCATCATGACTTCGTTGAATTCCGCTTCTTGAAGAAAACTACTGTACCAGCAGTACTGCTAGCTACAGTAGTTACTCCAACAGAGGCCTCCTTTCGTTCATAGGATAGGAATATGAAAATTTAGGAAGTGAGATGACATGCATCTCAATTCCTATAGAGAAAGAGATGCCATTTGATGCTTAGGATAGGAATTTTTCCATTTAGTCTAGGCTAATGTACTGGTAATTTGCTCTAAAACTACAGTAGTAGCTAGTAGTATTGGTACATGCTCGTACTCAGACACAGACACACACACTAACTACTAGTACTACTACTTCTCACATGCTGGCCAGACGCCGTCGTTCTCCTTCCCGGCTTTGTCGGTGACACCCCACCGCGCTTGGATCTCCGCCGACCTCTCCGCAGCAGCGCGTGCGTCCTTTTCTTTCTTGCCGCGGCGGGCCTCTCTTTTCTTGAGTGCTTTCTGACTTTTCCGCTCCCTCTGTGCGGCTTTGGCCTCCTCTTGCTCTACCGCCCATTCGGCCTTGGCATCTTCAAATTCCTCCCACATAGTTGTGAGGTCGCGAGCGGCGATGAACTCGGCACGGCGGGATGCCATCGCTTCCCTACCATTTTGTGTGTGGCCGTGGGCGGCGAGGAACTCGGCGCGGCGGGATGCCATCGCTGCCTTACCGGTTAGTGTGCGGCGCGGTGGCATGAACGACGCTTGGTGAGAGCTCTGGGGTGGAGTGGCCGGACAACCGTATAGTGCATTGGTTTGTCAAGAGCTCAAGGACAGAAGACGAAGAAAATTTGGATTCCCCTTCAATCCTGGTCATTTATTACCGAGTAAAATGCATTGGTGGTCATCGAACTTGTCTTGATAGCTCACTTTAATCATTGTATACGAGATATGGTGATTATACGGTCACTGGCTCAGCGTATAGCTCCGTATTTGTCTGGTTGACCAGTCAAACAGTCCGCATGCGCCTCATAAGCTCGTGTTCTTTATCTATCTACGCGGGCCTACCTGTCAATGGAGAAAGAAATACTGTAAAAACCAAAAGTATGTGTATGTGGGGAATCAAACCACGGACTCGTCGCTGCAACGCACCCTCGTCAGCCAAATGAAAATGAAATACTTCGTGTCAGACACTCACGCTCACGCTATCAAAGCATGCTAATGCATGCACGTCGCCCTCTAAATCAAAGTCCTACTCATGGCGCAACGCAAACGGCGAGCCCATCACCTGCGTGCCCCGGTGGTGCCTGACATTACTGTTTAGACATTTGATGGAGGCCTACGCGAATGCCGAGCATGTATTCACCTGGCTCAACACCAACGGTCATACTCGGACCGCCTTGCTCATGTATATCATCCATCACAACGACAATCTATAAAACAACCTAAGCTAGAGAGGGTACGGAGTATGTACTATCGTGAGCGACCGATCTTAGTGCCACTGCACACCGAAACCCCTTCCTTCGCTAGCGTGCGCTTCCCGCCTGAAACGGTCACCGTCTCTCCAGAATGTCAATGCCGCATTCACCGGACTTAACTGCAGGTGCAATTGGTGTGTCACTGACATGCGGGCCAGATGCCCGTTGGGCCCACATGTCAGTAACCCAAACGCATTTGCAGTTAAGTCACTGAAGCAGCGTCCGCATTCACGCCCGACGAACCTACTCCGGCGCTAGTTGTCCATCCGTCTGCCGCGGCTCATTGCCATTAGCGGGCGAATGGCAATGAGCCGCGGCAGACGGATGGACAACTAGCGCCGGAGTAGGTTCGTCGGGCGTGAATGCGGACGCTGCTTCAGTGACTTAACTGCAAATGCGTTTGGGTTACTGACATGTGGGCCCAACGGGCATCTGGCCCGCATGTCAGTGACACACCAATTGCACCTGCAGTTAAGTCCGGTGAATGCGGCATTGACATTCTGGAGAGACGGTGACCGTTTCAGGCGGGAAGCGCACGCTAGCGAAGGAAGGGGTTTCGGTGTGCAGTGGCACTAAGATCGGTCGCTCACGATAGTACATACTCCGTACCCTCTCTAGCTTAGGTTGTTTTATAGATTGTCGTTGTGATGGATGATATACATGAGCAAGGCGGTCCGAGTATGACCGTTGGTGTTGAGCCAGGTGAATACATGCTCGGCATTCGCGTAGGCCTCCATCAAATGTCTAAACAGTAATGTCAGGCACCACCGGGGCACGCAGGTGATGGGCTCGCCGTTTGCGTTGCGCCATGAGTAGGACTTTGATTTAGAGGGCGACGTGCATGCATTAGCATGCTTTGATAGCGTGAGCGTGAGTGTCTGACACGAAGTATTTCATTTTCATTTGGCTGACGAGGGTGCGTTGCAGCGACGAGTCCGTGGTTTGATTCCCCACATACACATACTTTTGGTTTTTACAGTATTTCTTTCTCCATTGACAGGTAGGCCCGCGTAGATAGATAAAGAACACGAGCTTATGAGGCGCATGCGGACTGTTTGACTGGTCAACCAGACAAATACGGAGCTATACGCTGAGCCAGTGACCGTATAATCACCATATCTCGTATACAATGATTAAAGTGAGCTATCAAGACAAGTTCGATGACCACCAATGCATTTTACTCGGTAATAAATGACCAGGATTGAAGGGGAATCCAAATTTTCTTCGTCTTCTGTCCTTGAGCTCTTGACAAACCAATGCACTATACGGTTGTCCGGCCACTCCACCCCAGAGCTCTCACCAAGCGTCGTTCATGCCACCGCGCCGCACACTAACCGGTAAGGCAGCGATGGCATCCCGCCGCGCCGAGTTCCTCGCCGCCCACGGCCACACACAAAATGGTAGGGAAGCGATGGCATCCCGCCGTGCCGAGTTCATCGCCGCTCGCGACCTCACAACTATGTGGGAGGAATTTGAAGATGCCAAGGCCGAATGGGCGGTAGAGCAAGAGGAGGCCAAAGCCGCACAGAGGGAGCGGAAAAGTCAGAAAGCACTCAAGAAAAGAGAGGCCCGCCGCGGCAAGAAAGAAAAGGACGCACGCGCTGCTGCGGAGAGGTCGGCGGAGATCCAAGCGCGGTGGGGTGTCACCGACAAAGCCGGGAAGGAGAACGACGGCGTCTGGCCAGCATGTGAGAAGTAGTAGTACTAGTAGTTAGTGTGTGTGTCTGTGTCTGAGTACGAGCATGTACCAATACTACTAGCTACTACTGTAGTTTTAGAGCAAATTACCAGTACATTAGCCTAGACTAAATTGAAAAATTCCTATCCTAAGCATCAAATGGCATCTCTTTCTCTATAGGAATTGAGATGCATGTCATCTCACTTCCTAAAATTTTCATATTCCTATCCTATGAACGAAAGGAGGCCTCTGTTGGAGTAACTACTGTAGCTAGCAGTACTGCTGGTACAGTAGTTTTCTTCAAGAAGCGGAATTCAACGAAGTCATGATGGTTCCTTCGTCCGAGCAACTTCAAAGTGGGAAGTGGGCCTGTGATTTGACGGCTCATTAGTCATTGTTACTGCGGCGCGACGACCTGGGTGACTCTCCCTTGGAGTTCTGCGTGCATGGCAAGTGGACCAGGATGGTCGACGTCCCACATGTTGGCGAACGGAAGTATTCTTTCCGATATCGAGGAGCAAGGAAACCGCGTGGTATAGTATCACTGCTGATTGGTTCGCAAAAAAATAGTATCACTGCCGATTTATAATTATTTTTTATTTCTGATGAATGCTAGCGTTTCAACTCTTATGACGAAGGGTGCCAAAGACGGCACGTGCTGGATGTCCCACACGTCAGCGAAAGGAGCGGGACATGAACAGCGTGGTAGAGCCCAGTGTAAAAAAACAGCGTGGTAGAGCGTCTCCACTTCTTCCACTTCTGGGTCGGAGACCACACGTAGTAGTACTTAGTGGTATGAACGATACAAAGTGCGACCTGGAGAGAAAGACACGTCTAGTTGGAAGGTCTCGGGGCATATACGTAAACAAATATAAAAGTTAATATGTGCCTCCAACTAATATAGTAGTAGTAGAGTACTTAGGCACGTACTCCATAACATCACCGTGCATTGCACGTACAACATTTAGTGGTAGTACGTAGTAAGAGACAAATGCCGCCCAAGAGTTCCCTTCTCGGCCTACTTTTGGGTGTTTGGTAGAGTGTATGGAGGGTTCATGAGTCCACACTAGTTTAGCACAAATACACTAGAAGCATGCATGAAGAGAGCATGCATGAAGAGGGGTGTTGAGTTGAGCATGCATGAAGAGGGAACAACTATGCTGAGACAAGAACGCAACCAAACACACCCTATATGCCACGCATGTTCATACCATTTGTGCCTTTCTACTTCACTTACTGCGCTACATTACTCAGGTTCGTACGTCCACTCCTGGGTACATGTCCGTCTCGTAGTTCCAGTCCCACGTGTTCTTCATATAGATGGAACGATCCTTGCATAACACGTGCACCTTGATGCTAGATGTCTCGCGTGTTGGCAAAAGGATGAACAAAGCTCACGTAAAAAAATAGAGTGGAAGAACATAGATTCCGGACGACCGAGAAGGAGCAAGGAACCTCGTGGTGGAGCGTCTGCACTCATAATATTTAATATTATTCAGCAATATAAAATTAACCAATCATCTCCACAGTGGACTGGAAGAGTACGAAACACGGCAGCCCAGTGTAGTTACATCATACTAGTACATGGCTAACCCATGCTATCACCATATTTCTTGGCTTCCGTGCGACACCTATCTCTAGTAATCCAGCAGGCTGTATCGCTTCTCCCTCCTTGTCTCTATCAAAGTGCGGCAGGCTGGCGTTTCTGCCATCTATTGAGGTCGGTTAACTATCACATTAGCGACATGCCAAGAGCATTCTAAAAAAAATTCCTTTCACGTTCAGTTTTCAAAAAGAAAAAAATCCTTTCACGTACGAATTTGCCTGTATGCTTTGAGCAACTTGCATGTCCTATACTGCTCCTGTTTGATACTCTAACTTAGCTAGAGGTTAGACTAACTCATGACTAACCCTGAACTAACTGTAGCCAAAGAGGTGTTTGGGTGACAGGGTTAGATTGACAATAAATGCACTTCATGGAGAGAGAAAAGTGATTTTTCAGTGGTACCAATGAGAACTATCTCCAGTTAGCACCTCTTGGGTGGGATAGTTTTTTTGTGGGTTCGGTGCAACTTGCTCCAATTTAAACCCTCATGCTTGGATACTTTAGGGCTATTTGAGCCCCAACTAGCTCAAACTAACTCTACCCATGGATCCAAACAGGGCCTATGGCCAGTCTCGACGCGGAGCAGTCGTGTGCACCGGGAAGCGGCGCTCACTCGGCCGTCGCGCCACTTCAAAGCCGGCGCTAGTGAGAGGTCGCCTCCGCTCTGGTCGGGCATTAATGCGGCACTGACGCTCCAGGGCGACGTTGACCGTTTCACGCGGGAAGCGCGCGCTGGCAAGGGAGTATAGGTTTTGAACCGTTTCAGGTGTAGTACTGGTAGTTTGCAAAACTACTCAATTATTGCACTCAGTTTCCTAAGAAATTGTGGTAAAAAACGTTACTCCACAGCCCGCTTCCCTTCTCCTTCCTCTTCCACCGCCCGTGCACGTCCGCGGGAAGCGACCGGTCAACCCTTATATAGGAGTGCTAGCACAAAAAGATGCATGCATGACCACTAAAATTTCCATATTAAAGCGCCGCTCCGGCGGGAGTATGGCGTATGTTGTTACCTTCGGCCGGCCCATGGCTACCGGGCGACGGCGACCAGAGAAGAGGCGGCGGGAGGGGAATGAATGCAGCTACTGTTTGGGTCCGCCTTCCGGCTTAAATAAATGCGCAGCATCACGTGTACCCGCGGGTGCACAAATTGTAACATACATGTCTGCTTAAGTGGGCGTCACGTAACTGGTGTGTGTGAGAGAGAGAGATTCTGAGAGACAGAGTGCGTGTGTGCGACTCTACTCTTCGGACATGTACTCAACCTTTTGCATCGGGATATAAGTATAATGGTATTTACTTTAGCTAGTGATTTACGTGGCCATGTTAACGTGGTTGTGTCAAAAAAATGTCACTTCCTGCTCGTGATTTGCGTTATATAATTACAAGCAAGATTCTCGTGCATTGCACGGAACATCAATATGCATTTTTTTACAGAACACCTGTTGTGATTGACCCATGCAGGAGTAATCCCATGTGTAAAAACTAATGATATCTCGAGAATTTTATCGGAAAACTGGTATCTCGAGAATGTCGTCAAAAAAATGAAAGATGAGAGACAAGGCGAGGAGGAGTGGAGCGTGGTGGTGACTGGTGGTCGGAATGGGCGGAGGCATGGGGATGGACGGCGCCGGCAGGCGGCAGCGGCCACCATGCATGCTAGATTGTTCCAGAGACTTATTCCTTTTTTAATTGCTAAGCAATGAGGTTGCGGGAGATAATGATGTGGAGAGAGGTGCGGGTATCTTTTGTAAAATTATCATAGTTTGCTTTCTATCCTCAGATAGATCATACGGTCTGTATTACAAGATGGCCGGCACACCATCACCGCCAACTCATTTTTTTATAAGGGTACAGATGATAAGTTTGCTGACTACTAAAGTAAAGTGGAATTTGTCCATGTTATGCGAGTAAATAAAGGTGATTGTTTATCATACGGGTAAGGTTGGATGAAGGGTGGTAGGAACAAATGCTCCGCCTAGAGCATGTGTGTGTGAGATGGAGTCTTAGTGTGTGTGTGGGGTGTGTGTGTGTGAGAGAGAGAGAGGAGAGAGAGATGGAGTCTTAGTTTGTGTGTGTGTGTGAGAGAGAGAGAGATGGAGTCTTAGTGTGTGTGTGGGGGGGGGTGTGCGTGCGTGCGTGTGTGTGTTTGCTTGTGTGTGTGAGAGAGAAAGATGGAGTCTTAGTGTGCGTGTGTGTGGGGGGTGCATGCGTGTGTGTGTGTGTGTGTGTCGCGGGGTCCTCTGTGGAGGATGTAATTTAAGTGTGCATGGCTTCATCATAGAGAGGTGATGTGTATGGCAGAGGCCACCAACGATGGGGTGCGAGAGAGAAAATGCCCGTAGAGAGGGAAGAGAAGGTGTGTGCGCGTGAGAGGAGTCAACATCGAGAGAACGTGTTTGTTCGAGAGACACCGAGGAAGACTACTATATATCGATGGTGCATGTAGGTGGGAATTAAACAAAGGGATGGTCTTATTGGTTTCGGGGATATAGGGGAAGAGTGAGAGCCGGGGGGTAGCTAGAAGGAGATTGTTAAGTGTGAGTGTGTGTTTTACCCATCCAGGCGGAAGTTATGTGCACAAAAGAGGAGAACGATTCGATGTGGCGTTAGGATTGAGGGTAATTAAACGTATGGAGACATAGAGACCTTGAACGTGCATGTGTGAGAGGTATACATGTATACGTGGGATGTGTGTGTGCGCGTGCGCATGATCGAGATAAAAGAAAGAAGACATAAGTCATAAGATCAACGACATGGGAGAGACGGATCGGTATGACAATATGCATGCATGTGAGAATGCAGGGAAGAAGGCCCGACAATTGAGCATGTGTTTTTGCCTTTAAGAGATAGTGGCGTGGGCTGGAGCATGCATCTATGGCGAGCAGAGGGAGTGAGGCGCAATGATTGTGCAAAAGAGACCAACCTATAAATGCATATGTATGGAGAGACATATATAGTGTGGGTGATAGGAAGCAAGACTCCGTGCGGGAAAGAAATGTTGACGGAGAAACTACAGATAGATACAGAGATGGAGATGCTAGCTAGAGGGACATCCGCTAGTTTGGGTGTTGGAGATGACCGTCGGGTGGTTCAAAGGGTGAAGTTATATATGTGTGTGAGAGGGAACTTGACTGCATGTAGAGAGAAACATATGTAGTGTGCGTGATAGGAATCAAGAGTGAGGGCGAGAAAGAAGGTTGATGGAGAAACAGATAAATAGAAAGATAAAGATGCTAGCTAGTGTGCGTTAGAGATAGGAGTCGAGTGGATCAGAAGGCTGGGTTATGTGTGTGGGTGTGAGAGAGATAGAGAGAGGGTGCATGTGAGTCACATACAAACAGATATCAGAGAGAAATGAGATCCAGAGAGATGGAGTTTTATGTCTGCGAGAGAGAAAGATATTTCACAACGAGAGTGATAGCTAGAGAGACATACGAGGGAACGCAAGATATCTCTAGGGAGAGAGGGTGTGTGTGAGCGACATACAAGAGAACAATGGAGAAATATGAGACCCTGGGAGACAGAGTTTGTGTTTGTGTGTGAGAAAGAGATATTGAAGAGGAAGAGTCGTAGGTTCTCATATCTAAGGAGCGAAAGACATCTCTCTATGAGGGGTGTGCGAGTGGCACACATGGGAATAGTAGAGAGAAATGAGACCCCGGGAGACAAAGTTTTGTGTTTGTGTGAGAGAAAGAGATTCCACATGGAGAATCATAGTTAGAGACACATAGCAGGGAGCGAGATATACTTAGAGAGAGATAGAGTGATGAAGGTCGAGGGAGAGAGTACCGTCAGTGTGTTACGAAGATAAAAGATCATTGCCGACATACAGGTAGCACGAGAGATACCTGAGAGACGATGAACGCGTATAGGTCCAGAGAGATAGTCCTATATAAGCATGAGTGATAGCTATATGAGACGAATATCTGGATTAAAGGGGATTCAAATATTTAAACTGGAGATCACGACATCGATAATATCATAACGCAAATTGGTGTATCAAACATGCATATTCATTTGAATTTGGGCACACGTGTAATGTTATATAGTTTATCAATATTGGTGATCCATAGGTTCTTCAATTACAAACAATGCATGGTTTATATGCAATTAATGTCTAAACGGGATTACACTATATGTTGCGTGTGTGAAACACATTATACATGTTTGAGAAGTAAAAAAACCCGCATGAAACACACATTAATTGGAGACAGTTAGCGAGGAATGCATACATTGGATTTCAACATAAAGTGGTTTCAAATATTTGAAAATCCAAATTGATGGATACAACCTTATGAATCTGAGATCATGCCATTTGTAAACCATATTTATGTATAAATGGTGTTGTGCTTTTGAAAGTATATATAAAAAAATGATGTATATAGAATGTAATTCCAATTGAAAATGGATCCCGCCCGGAAAAAAATAGAATACAAACGGGATTCGAATTGAGTTGGCACGGTAAACGTGCACTCTGCAAAATTTGAACGAAGCGGGGAAAGTCGCAGTAACCGCCCGAAACCAAAATCTGCGAGATGGAAATCACTACTGCCTATCCCTGCCACGCAAAGCCTATCTGCTGGATTTCTATAGGTTTCGATAGGGGTAGGTTTGTAATTTCACCCAAACGTGACATAACCGCCTCTCACCCGGATTCATACACGATGGGCGCCAAAACACAGTGTGTCCTTGGCCGAAATCGACTCCCTCCCCGATTCATATTCATACACGGTGGGCGCCAAAAACAAACTCTCGTCGGCAAATATTCGGTGTATGCGAGATTACCGTCCTATCCCCAACCGACTAATTGTGACGCCCGGATAATTAAGCTACAGTAATCCCACGTTAACGATGCCACGTCACCCCGTTTACTGTTGATAAACTCTCGATAGTTCAGAACCGAAACAAATTCAAAATTTAAATAAAAGCAAATAATAAAAGTTTACAAATATTAAAACTAAAATGTTCGGAGTGAGCCAAATAGTCCATATTAAATATTGGTGAAGAAACCACACTTTTGTAAAGTATTTAACTGCACTATAGTACGTAAAAACAGCAGCAAAACAATTATTTAAATGCTTTTAAATACTAAACAAATGTTAATCTAGTTTATATAATCACCAAACTTTTTGGAGTAGGTGGCCTATGTTATTATGCTAATTTAGGAGTAGGGGTTGTATTTTTGTAAACTGCTTTGCTAACTAAAATAAATAAAACCGAAAAAAATAGAAAACAAAACAAAAGTGTAAAAGCACAGGCCACTGTGCACTCGGCCAAGTGCACAGTGCCTGGCCCGAGCCTCGGCCCACTCCAGCTGGTCCGGCCCAACCCCTCCCCGGGTCGTCTTCCCCCCCCCCTTGTTCCCCCGACCGGAGTCGCAACAGGGGCGAGCCCCGCCGGACCGCCTCGACGACGACTACCCGGAGAGGATAAGGCCGACCCCTCCCCTCGACGCCTCGGCCTCCTCCCCACCTACCTCCACCAACTCCCCTCTCCATCTCGCCCGCTCTCTCTCTCTCTGCCCCCCTCGCCCGAGCGAGATCACCGCCGAAGCCTCGCCGTAGGCGTGGCCCCGACCACCGTTTGTCGAGCCGCCGAGTCCCCGAGCTCCCTCTACGTCGTCCTCGTCGACCCCGCGCTTCAGGACGAGCTGGGGTGCCCTGCAGCGGCCGGGTCAAGCTTTTCCCCAACGTCGGTCGCCGCCGCCCGCCGCGATTCATCCCGCCTCCCCTCTGCGCTCCCGTTCACTCGAGGGCCTCCGTGTGCCGCACCGTAAGCCTCCGCCCCCTCCTCCTTCCTCTGGTTCCTCCTCATACACCGTAGATGGCTCGCGGTGCCGCCGTCGCCATTGCCGCATGCGGCCTCGTCCACGAGCTCGTTGCGCTCATCCCATCCATCTCCGAGCCAAGCCGTGGCCTCCGTCGAGTTGCCGGAGGTCCGTAGAGCCCGCTAGCGTCGTTTGTTAGCTAGAACGCAGCCGTAGCGTGGTTTTCGGAGATGCCCGTAGTCCGGCGCCGCCCGCGGTCGTCGTTGAGCTCCACTCCGGCCACCCCCGCTCCTGCGATCACTCTAGATCGACGCGGGACGATCTACTCGTTCGAACGCCACCGAAAACGCGCGGAATGGTGCACTGTGCTGGAAATCCGAGCAACTCCGGCGAACTTCCGCCGCTGGAATGGTCGCCGGCGTGATTCCGGCGACGTCACCGACGTGGCACCCGCGTGGCACCGCCTGGGCCACTGACTGGTGGACCCAGGTCCCCCCTTGACTTGTTGACCGCGGTCAACGTGCTGACTGGGCGGCCCCCAGCCACTGACAGGTGGGCCCCGTCTGTTAATTAGGCTAATTAAACATTTTTATAAATAAAATTAACTTGTTAGATTAAACACTCACTGACATATGGGGCCCACCCCTCTAATTAGACTGTTAGTTTAGTTTAAATTACTGTTAGACTAACAGAGGCTGACATGTGGGTCCCACTGGACCCACCTGTCTGGTTTGACTGGCCAGCCGACCTGTTGACCTGCTGACGTCAGCGGTACCTCATGCTGACGTCATAATTCATTTTTGCTAAATTCAAATAATTCCAGAAATTCAAATAATCTTTGAAAATTCATATCTTTTAAACCGTAACTCGGATGAAAATGTTTTCTACATGAAAGTTGCTCAGAACAACGAGACGAATCCGGATACGCAGTCCGTTCGTCCACCCCACCTCCCTAACCTATCGAACTCGCAACTTTCCCCCTCCGGTCCGTCTGTCCAAAACGCGAAACAGCGGGAATACTTTCCCGGATGTCCCCCCCTTCACCGGTACCACCTACTGTCGCGTTAGGACACACCTAGCACTGCTCATTGTCATGTCACGCATCGTCATGTTTATGTTTGCATTGTATTTACTGTTTCTCCCCCCTCTTCTCTCCGGTAGACTACGAGACCGACGCTGCCGCTACCCAGTACGACTACGGTGTTGACGACCCCTCCTTCTCGGCTGAGCTTCCAGGCAAGCCCCCCCCTTGACCACCAGATATCGCCTATTCTTCTCTATACTGCTTGCATTAGAGTAGTGTAGCATGTTACTGCTTTCGGTTAATCCTATACTGATGCATAGCCTGTCATTGTTGCTACAGTTGTTACCCTTACCTGCTATCCTACTGCTTAGTATAGGATGCTAGTGTTCCATCAGTGGCCCTACACTCTTGTCCATCTGCCATGCTATACTACTGGGCCGTGATCACCTTGGGAGGTGATCACGGGTATATACTATATACATTATATACATGACACATGTGGTGACTAAAGTCGGGTCGGCTCGAGGAGTACCCGCAAGTGATTCTGATGAGGGGGCTGAAAGGACAGGTGGCTCCATCCCGGTAGAGGTGGGCCTGGGTTCCTGACGGCCCCCGACTGTTACTTTATGGCGAAGCGACAGGGCAGGTTGAGACCACCTAGGAGAGAGGTGGGCCTGGCCCTGGTCGGCGTTCGCAGATACTTAACACGCTTAACGAGATCTGGGTATTTGATCTGAGTCTGGCCATTTGGTCTATACGCACTAACCATCTACGCGGGAGTAGTTATGGGTATCCCGACGTCGTGGTATCAGCCGAAGCTCTTTTGACTTCAGCGACTGAGTGGCGCGCGCCGCATTGGACCGTAAGCTCGCGCTTGTATTAAGGGGCTAGGTCTGCTTCCGGCCGCGTACGCAACGTGCAGGTGTGCATAGGGCGATGGGCCCAGACCCCTGCGCGCATAGGTTTAGACCGGCGTGCTGACCTCTTTGTTGAGCCTAGGTGGGGCTACGACGTGTTGATCTTACGAGGCCGGGCATGACCCAGAAAAGTGTGTCCGGCCAAATGGGATCGAGCGTGTTGGGTTATGTGGTGCACCCCTGCAGGGAAGTTTATCTATTCGAATAGCCGTGTCCCTCGGTAAAAGGACGACCCGGAGTTGTACCTTGACCTTATGACAACTAGAACTGGATACTTGATAAAACACACCCTTCCAAGTGCCAGATATAACCCGGTGATCGCTCTCTAACAGGGCGACGAGGAGGGGATCGCCGGGTAGGATTATGCGATGCTACTTGGAGGACTTCAATCTACTCTCTTCTACATGCTGCAAGATGGAGATGGCCAGAAGCGTAGTCTTCGACAGCACTAGCTATCCCCCTCTTATTCTGGCATTCTGCAGTTCAGTCCACTGATATGGCCCTTTACACATATACCCATGCATATGTAGTGTAGCTCCTTGCTTGCGAGTACTTTGGATGAGTACTCACGGTTGCTTTTCTCCCTCTTTTCCCCTTTCTATACCTGATTGTCGCAACCAGATGCTGGAGTCCAGGAGCTAGAGATCCCGAGGATGATGCTACATGGAGTTCGGCTTCGAGGAGTAGTTAGGAGGTCCCAGGCAGGAGGCCTTGCCTTTTCGATCGTCGCTACTTTTGTGCTAGCCTTCTTAAGGCAAACTTGTTTAACTTATGTCTGTACTCAGATATTGCTGCTTCCGCTGACTCGTCTATGGTCGAGCACTTGTATTCGAGCCCTCGAGGCCCCTGGCTTGTATTATAATGCTTGTATGACTTATTTATGTTTTAGAGTTGTGTTGTGATATCTTCCCGTGAGTCCCTGATCTTGATCGTACACATTTGCGTGCATGATTAGTGTACGGTCAAATCGGGGGCGTCACAAGTTGGTATCAGAGCCGACTGCCTGTAGGAATCCCCCTTTCCACACTCCTTGGCCGAAGTCGAGTCTAGACATTACAAAACTTTTACTAACATGGCTGTGTGTCTTACGGGCCCACGTCGCCATTGGGTGGTATTAGGATCTTTTACTCCTTGTCTATACTCTGGGACTCTGATCTCTCTTCTATTCGGGTTAAGTGAATTTTACTAAATCTAACATTAGGATCTCGTTATCACTTTCACCCGGAGAGCCCCTTTTTACTGATGATCGTCTGCTGCACGTGAAGACCCTGAAGATACTCTCCGCTGATAACCCGAGAACTTGTGTTCATCGCTTTTGCAATTCCCTTTCATCGATAAAGTCCTATGGATAACCGCGTATACTCGCCATTCTTACAATGTTTCCCAGTTGATCTTGTTATTACAAGATACCCCAAAGTTATCTCTGTTGTTCCGAGAATCCTTGAGCTTACTGCCTTGCTGTTCTTTGTCACCTGAGTACCCCTACAGATAATTTCTCGCCCTTATCGAGTATCCGCTCATCCCTAGTTGATTCAAGTATTTCACAAAAGTGTTCGAAATACCATTCGATCTACCAAAAATCCTGAGCAGCCTATTGCTCTTGAAATTCTTGCTTGCTTGCATTATGGATAATCCCATAAGTCTCGTAATCTTATAGTCATTCCTTGTCATTATCATTTTGAGTCTGTTGATTCAAAATATTGCGAATGCTCACAATCCTCAATCAGATCCTAGAATTCTTCCTTCTGGCTCAAACGTCATTTTTAACATGAGCTGGATCTCGACCTATCAAATTGCCATCGATTGTACCCCTAAGCCTACTCACTTATCCATCCTTGATCAGAGCGTTGCTTCTGACCCCCTGATTTGGAAATCATAATTCTTTTGCATTCGAACTTTGAGTTAGTCATTTGTTTCTATAATCAGATCTCCTTGCCTTCTTCTTCCTCTGGTTGAGTACCGATGCTCACATCAGATCCCTTGTGGACCATCGGTTCCTTTGTTGGATTTTATCCGACAGTGTCCTTCATATTGAATAACCTTGTGAGTTCTTTCCCTGATACATAATGCCTTTAGTAAATTGTATCCTCTCGTTTTGACACCCATGCTCTACTTTCGAGCTTGTATTATTTACTCCGAAGTTTGTGGTATAAGTTCCTAAGATGCCCTGATGGGTTGAACCTATACCTTCCCCAAAAAAAACCATATGAACCCGACGGTTTTCACAAGCCATACCCTTCTGGTATTTTACCAGATAATTTTCTACTAAATAACTTCATCGAACGCGAGAAGTAAATGAAAGGTTATGCATTGGAGAAGTGGGAGTCGACCTTGAACTTTGCGTTCATGCCCATGGACACGATGTAGATCTTATCATTAAAGCTTTTCTTAAATTAATTATTCCATTGGTATAAGTTCATCTTATATCTGGGATCTGGCCTTTTTCAATCGTGGTTCCGACCATGTTCTCCTTTAAATACCATTTCTCGTGCAAGTTTAAGCACTTGTCTTCTGCAGAGCAATACCCTTGTCCAACCTCTACTTTGATCTGTCGTCGAGCATTACCCCCCTGGTATCTCGAGATTATCACGAAACTGCATAACTTATTATGAGTTCTCCATCAAGTGCTACATTCTCATTGATTCCAATTTTCCACGGGCTCTGAGTTATTAATCACGCAAAGACACCGATAACTGAACCGAGTCCACACTACGGTTCAACAACTCTTAGTAATCTACCTTAAGTACGAGTTTGTACCCGATCACGCCATTCCTAGCCTGTTTGGCTATATCATTACCTTGATGATTTTAACTGTGTTACCTGGACCTTCCCAGCGCACAAATTTCGACAGTGAGCTAATCTTGCGTCGATCTCCCTCGTCATATCACTTCTCCTTGAATAGCAAACTTGAATTCGAGTTTGTGCCCTACCCGTGGTTCCAATAACCTTTCGCTTTCATCATTCCTTTGACTTGATGTCATCGTCGATCAATTACATCTTCTTGAAAACCTCTCGACAAATTTGTCGTGATCATTGTCAACAATTTGATTTCTTCCAAGTTGTGTGTCGAAATTCAGGATGAGAAATACCATCCTTGCCCCTCGATGAATTGTGTTATCATCGACAACATTCTTGCCTCCCCTCAACGCAAACTTGTTCATATTTTGTGTTGTATCTTGATTTTCCTGCTATCCAACCTATGTTATGTTCTACCGTGGAGTATTACCATCTTCGATGTCAAGAATGTCGTGAGCATTACTCCACCTCTTAAGAATTCTTGGTACAGTGATACCTCTCACCATCACCATTCTTTCTTGGTCCCCGTGTTGTTTCTAAACGAAATACCGACAAATGGTCTGTGACGTGTAAATTCTAAACTTCTAGCAACCCTATTGCTTTGAAGTTATTGGTCTATAGTTTGATTCTACGTCTATGGCTTAATGAATCATCATTCGAACATTGATCGTGCTACCTAGCCCACATTTCGGGTGCACATTTCAACCAATGTTTAACTGTGTATGTTTTCCTCGAGCATACATCATTAAGTCATTCGATCTAGCTATTGTTATCTCCTTGTTCACATAGTTGTGGAAATCCATCTTTTGGAACTCTCAATGGAATGTCGCTGAGTCCATCAGCCACCTCCTATCCCTCTCTTTGGTTTATTGAAGAACTCTGGTTTCGGAACTTGCTTTCATAGTTCATTTCCCGAGAATCTTATAATGTCATCCCATCAATTTGTGTTGCACTTTTCTTCTCAGACATCCTGAGTCTGAGGTATCCTGACACCAATCAGATCTGAATCTCGGTTAGATATGATGGTTGGAACATAATTCCAAGAGTTATAACATTGGCCTATTTATGACCCGGTAAGGTGATGATACCCAGCACACCTGGCGGGAGGACCTATTGTTATAAGTTTTCCCTTTTAGCAAGGTTAGCTATTCTTCCATGAGAAAGTGGTAAGACTTATTCTATAAGTTGTTTCCGATGGATCCTTTGTATCCAAAGTCTGACCTTTGCTTGAAGACCATGCCAATGTTGTCTCGAAGCATGTCTGTGGTACTCCGATTTTCAATAAGAGCATTTGAAGAACAATGCAAAATTTTCTTTGTCCATTATCCAAACACCGTTGTATGGGTGATGTCATGAAATTTCTCTCACCTTACCTAAAGAGTTTTCTACATTATATCCTGTCCTGGATATCATGCTCTGCTTGTCCTTGGGGAGGATACACCCTTGAAATATGTGTTTAAACACATTTTCCTTTCCATTCTTCTGTTTAATCTGATAATCATATTTTCCTTTCCATTGTTTGGTTTAACCTTTCTGGTGATCTATATGATCTAAGCAGTAGTATTCTCCTGCTTATGTAAACACCCCGGTGTACAATTCTGTCAGTAAGACCCTGTTACTATTATCGATGATATTCCGGTAACCACCGATGGGCGAGAACTTTGCCTATTGGTCCGCCTCGTTTCGACGAGCAGGAAAATGGTTCTCTTCGTCCCTCGCCCTTGGTACCGATGTGGTTGCCGACATAAAAGACATGCTATCCTCTGACATGCCTTGCTTACATGATCATGCAAGACGTCTCCGCCCTTCCTACTTTTAACCCACATGGTGGGCCCATAACCCACAGTTCCACAGGATCGAAACCTGACTCTCCTGTACACCCTTTTGTCAAAGTTATTCCTCGTGCTTGACTTTGTATGTAATTCACGGGCCACCTGCCTATTGATCGATTCTGGTATAAGACGCAATACTTATTCCCGATTGCTTTGAGCCCCTTTCACGCCCTGTTTCAGGCATCGAACGATTGCCTGGCCGCTTGAAACTCATTATTGTACCTTCTTACTTTGCTCTCGATGTTTTCCTAAGTTTCGACTCAAGGGATACCTTGGTCCAAAACCCCAGAGCTAATTGCCGAATATCAGCCCTTGCAGACACCTGTCCTTGTAGTTTCCCTCCTATCCTTTCGTAAGTACGATGGAGTCCCCGAGGAAAGGATGCCAGCTTCATCATGTTGACCTGAAGCAGGAAAATGAAGACATCAACGTAATGGATCAACCGCTTCGAGAAGAGCAACCAATATCGAGGACGCTTGTTAGAATTTCGCGACCAAATCCCTTTCCCGTCACTTCCCCTCTTAAATCTCGGGACGAGATTTCTTGTAGTGGAGGAGAATTGTGACGCCCGGATAATTAAGCTACAGTAATCCCACGTTAACGATGCCACGTCACCCCGTTTACTGTTGATAAACTCTCGATAGTTCAGAACCGAAACAAATTCAAAATTTAAATAAAAGCAAATAATAAAAGTTTACAAATATTAAAACTAAAATGTTCGGAGTGAGCCAAATAGTCCATATTAAATATTGGTGAAGAAACCACACTTTTGTAAAGTATTTAACTGCACTATAGTAAGTAAAAACAGCAGCAAAACAATTATTTAAATGCTTTTAAATACTAAACAAATGTTAATCTAGTTTATATAATCACCAAACTTTTTGGAGTAGGTGGCCTATGTTATTATGCTAATTTAGGAGTAGGGGTTGTATTTTTGTAAACTGTTTTGCTAACTAAAATAAATAAAACAGAAAACAAAAATAGAAAACAAAACAAAAGTGAAAAAGCACAGGCCACTGTGCACTCGACCAAGTGCACAGTGCCTGGCCCGAGCCTCGGCCCACTCCAGCTGGTCCGGCCCAACCCCTCCCCGGGTCGTCTTCCCCCCTGTTCCCCCAACCGGGGTCGCAACAGGGGCGAGCCCCGCCGGACCGCCTCGACGACGACTACCCGGAGAGGATAAGGCCGACCCCTCCCCTCGACGCCTCGGCCTCCTCCCCACCTACCTCCACCAACTCCCCTCTCCATCTCGGCCGCTCTCTCTCTCTGCACCCCCTCGCCCGAGCGAGATCGCCGCCGAAGCCTCGCTGTAGGCGTGGCCCCGACCACCGTTCGTCGAGCCGCCGAGTCCCCGAGCTCCCTCTACGTCGTCCTCGTCGACCCCGCGCTTCAGGACGAGCTGGGGTGCCCTGCAGCGGCCGGGTCAAGCTTTTCCCCAACCTCGGTCGCCGCCGCCCGCCGCGATTCATCCCGCCTCCCCTCTGCGCTCCCGTTCACTCGAGGGCCTCCGTGTGCCGCGCCGTAAGCCTCCGCCCCCTCCTCCTTCCTCTGGTTCCTCCTCATACACCGTAGATGGCTGCGCGGTGCCGCCGTCGCCATTGCCGCATGCGGCCTCGTCCGCGAGCTCGTTGCGCTCACCCCGTCCATCTCCGAGCCAAGCCGTGGCCTCCGTCGAGTTGCCGGAGGTCCGTAGAGCCCGCTAGCATCGTTTGTTAGCTAGAACGCAGCCGTAGCGTGGTTTTCGGAGATGCCCGTAGTCCGGCGCCGCCCGCGGTCGTCGTTGAGCTCCACTCCGGCCACCCCCGCTCCTGCGATCACTCTAGATCGACGCGGGACGATCTACTCGTTCGAACGCCACCGAAAACGCGCGGAATGGTGCACTGTGCTGGAAATCCGAGCAACTCCGGCGAACTTCCGCCGCTAGAATGGTCGCCAGCGTGATTCCGGCGACGTCACCGACGTGGCACCCGCGTGGCACCGCCTGGGCCACTGACTGGTGGACCCAGGTCCCCCCTTGACTTGTTGACCGCGGTCAACGTGCTGACTGGGCGGCCCCCAGCCACTGACAGGTGGGCCCCGTCTGTTAATTAGGCTAATTAAACATTTTTATAAATAAAATTAACTTGTTAGATTAAACACTCACTGACATATGGGGCCCACCCCTCTAATTAGACTGTTAGTTTAGTTTAAATTACTGTTAGACTAACAGAGGCTGACATGTGGGTCCCACTGGACCCACCTGTCTGGTTTGACTGGTCAGCCGACCTGTTGACCTGCTGACGTCAGCGGTACCTCATGCTGACGTCATAATTCATTTTTGCTAAATTCAAATAATTCCAGAAATTCAAATAATCTTTGAAAATTCATATCTTTTAAACCGTAACTCGGATGAAAATGTTTTCTACATGAAAGTTGCTCAGAACGACGAGATGAATCCGGATACGCAGTCCGTTCGTCCACCCCACCTCCCTAACCTATCGAACTCGCAACTTTCCCCCTCCGGTCCGTTTGTCCGAAACGCGAAACAGCGGGAATACTTTCCCGGATGTCCCCCCCCTTAACCGGTACCACCTACTGTCGCGTTAGGACACACCTAGCACTACTCGTCATGCTTAGGTTTGCATTGTTTTTACTGTTTCTTCCCCCTCTTCTCTCCGGTAGACTACGAGACCGACGCTGCCGCTACCCAGTACGACTACGGTGTTGACGACCCCTCCTTCTCGGCTGACCTTCCAGGCAAGCCCCCCCCCCCCTTGACCACCAGATATCGCCTATTCTTCTCTATACTGCTTGCATTAGAGTAGTGTAGCATGTTACTGCTTTCGGTTAATCCTATACTGATGCATAGCCTGTCATTGTTGCTACAGTTGTTACCCTTACTTGCTATCCTACTGCTTAGTATAGGATGCTAGTGTTCCATCAGTGGCCCTACACTCTTGTCCGTCTGCCATGCTATACTACTGGGCCGTGATCACCTTGGGAGGTGATCATGGGTATATACTATATACATTATATACATGACACATGTGGTGACTAAAGTCGGGTCGGCTCGAGGAGTACCCGCAAGTGATTCTGATGAGGGGGCTGAAAGGACAGGTGGCTCCATCCCGGTAGAGGTGGGCCTGGGTTCCTGACGGCCCCCGACTGTTACTTTATGGCGAAGCGACAGGGCAGGTTGAGACCACCTAGGAGAGAGGTGGGCCTGGCCCTGGTCGGCGTTCGCAGATACTTAACACGCTTAACGAGATCTGGGTATTTGATCTGAGTCTGGCCATTTGGTCTATACGCACTAACCATCTACGCGGGAGTAGTTATGGGTATCCCGACGTCGTGGTATCAGCCGAAGCTCTTTTGACGTCAGCGACTGAGTGGCGCGCGCCGCATTGGACCGTAAGCTCGCTCTTGTATTAAGGGGGCTAGGTCTGCTTCCGGCCGCGTACGCAACGTGCAGGTGTGCATAGGGCGATGGGCCCAGACCCCTGCGCGCATAGGTTTAGACCGGCGTGCTGACCTCTTTGTTGAGCCTAGGTGGGGCTGCGACGTGTTGATCTTACGAGGCCGGGCATGACCCAGAAAAGTGTGTCCGGCCAAATGGGATCGAGCGTGTTGGGTTATGTGGTGCACCCCTGCAGGGAAGTTTATCTATTCGAATAGCCGTGTCCCTCGGTAAAAGGACGACCCGGAGTTGTACCTTGACCTTATGACAACTAGAACTGGATACTTGATAAAACACACCCTTCCAAGTGCCAGATATAACCCGGTGATCGCTCTCTAACAGGGCGACGAGGAGGGGATCGCCGGGTAGGATTATGCGATGCTACTTGGAGGACTTCAATCTACTCTCTTCTACATGCTGCAAGATGGAGATGGCCAGAAGCGTAGTCTTCGACAGCACTAGCTATCCCCCTCTTATTCTGGCATTCTGCAGTTCAGTCCACTGATATGGCCCTTTACACATATACCCATGCATATGTAGTGTAGCTCCTTGCTTGCGAGTACTTTGGATGAGTACTCACGGTTGCTTTTCTCCCTCTTTTCCCCTTTCTATACCTGATTGTCGCAACCAGATGCTGGAGTCCAGGAGCTAGAGATCCCGAGGATGATGCTACATGGAGTTCGGCTTCGAGGAGTAGTTAGGAGGTCCCAGGCAGGAGGCCTTGCCTTTTCGATCGTCGCTACTTTTGTGCTAGCCTTCTTAAGGCAAACTTGTTTAACTTATGTCTGTACTCAGATATTGCTGCTTCCGCTGACTCGTCTATGGTCGAGCACTTGTATTCGAGCCCTCGAGGCCCCTGGCTTGTATTATAATGCTTGTATGACTTATTTATGTTTTAGAGTTGTGTTGTGATATCTTCCCGTGAGTCCCTGATCTTGATCGTACACATTTGCGTGCATGATTAGTGTACGGTCAAATCGGGGGCGTCACACTAATGTTGCTGTGATGTAGTAGAAATTTGAAACGGGGGCTAAGTTTGTAAATTTCCTCGCATTTGAGACAAGCGCGCCCTGAATACATGGTTCCCCCCTTCCTCCCTACCTTCCTTTTCCCCATTCTTACTCCGTGGGCGCCAAAACACCCTCTCCACCCCACCCTCCTCCGTCCGCCGCCGTCCGCCACCCCATCCACCGCCGTCCTCCTCCACCATGCCGGAGCTGATACCCCGACGCTGCCGTCCATTACAAGAGATCGACCTCTCTCATCCACGGCTTCGGACCGGGATCCTTGCATCCCGTCCTCTCGCTTCATCCCCGCCGTCCACCTTGCCGGCGCCGCTCCTACAACCTTCTCATCCACCACGCCCCGCCGCCACCGTCTACCCTCCTAGATCTGCTTCCATGCCGCCGACAGCCATCGCTACCGCAGCACCGTCAAATTCTCAGCAGATGCGTACACGGCGCCGCACCAGAGGCGGTACTCTTTCGTATCTGCTCAACTTATTTATCGCAGCAAGAAAATAGATCGACACTGCTTTACTCTGATTTCTTGTCTTGGTTGCGAAGTTGCCTTTGTCCGGTTTGCACCTTCAGATCCGCCATGGCACGCTCAACACTATACTCCCAATGCTTATGGTTTTCCTTTTTATATTCCACACTAGTTAAATCACAGTAGACTAAATTTCAAAATTGGGTCAGTCGATTTTTCAGAGCTCGCTGGAGTTCGCCGGTGCGATTGAAGGGGCTCGGGTGGTTGTGGGGCCTCGTCGAACGAAGAAAACTCGACACGGGTGGGGGTTGGGGCGGGGGTGGGGGGTGGGGGTGGTGGAGGAACACAGGCAGTGGGGGCCGGTGGTCCGGCCGGCGGCCCGTGCGGTGTTCTGTATGGGAAGAATCAGAGACGAGGAAGAAGAGGGGTTAGGAGACGTAGGATCTTCATCCAACCGCCTGAAATGGTCAAGAGACAGCTGGGAGTTGCATTCTTAATGCGCTCTGGTTCATCATGTGTGGGCACTGCGCAACCAACATTTTATTATCCAAAATCTGCTTGCTCTTCTTTACCATGTTCCTCTTCCGTTCTTCTTTAATATGTACTCTCTCCGTTCCTAAATACAAGTCTTTGTATAGATTCCACCATGGACTACATATGGAGAAAAATGAGTGAATCTACACTCTAAAATGTATCTGGATACATCTGTATGTGATCCATAGTGGAAATCTCTACCAAGACTTATATTTTGGAACGGAGGGAGTATGATAGTAGTACAGTATGTTCCTTGTACTGAAGATGAGCAGGGACATTTGCAGTGTAGAGGTGTATACGGTCGGTTGTGATGGACACTTTGAGCCTCTTTGATTCGTAGGATCTTGTAAACATAGGAATAGGATTTGTAGTGGCCTGCCCACTTGAATCCTATAAGAATAGCAAGGAAATGCGGGGAGCTGTGTCGCCTTTGAGAGTTACACTGATATTAACAGTACCGCACCTTCACTTGAAGAGAGCTGGTATCCGAAGCCTTTCTGGCCATACCGGCAATACTAGCACATATATTCCAACAAGTTCCACTTTGCTGATTTTACTCTGATGCTTAAGGTTTTCCCGTTATATCTACACTATGATCTGTGTAGCTGCTTTGTGTCGCACTAGCAGTAGTCCACTCTTGAAGCTAAACACTGCAATGACTTACAAAATTGGCACCAAGGCATTGAGTGCCATTCTGGATGCAATGAAACTCATACGATCCCCACCTGTTGATTCTTGTTCAGAATATGATCCTAATGACTATTCTAACCTCGAGGAGTCAAAGGCAGATGGCATGTCCTGTTCACCCATCAAGGTGCCTGTTCTAATTTGGCAATGTTTATTGATTGCGGGTATCTTGCATATGTTGTCTTGCATTTCTTCTACTTTGTTGCACCGCCATCTGCTTAGTTTACTCATCATATATGTCGAGATGCCATGCCCATCCATTATCAATACATATTCCATCTGTCATCATACCATGTTTTTCCACTCAAATGTTGTTCTTGTGCATCAGACATCAAAAAGGAAGAGGGTGGTTGTCGAACCTGAAGGAGCACCAGCAAAGTCCTTGAAAAACGTGGTGGTGCCGGAGAAATCAGACAGCACCCCACTTATATTGGCTGCACAACCAGTGACACAAAACGTAGGACCGACTCCAGCAGACTGTACCCATACTTCACTGGCCACACCACTAGCCCCACCACACAGGACCTGCACTCCAGCAAAAGGTATACCAATTTCGTTTGCCATAGCACCAGCTGTACCGCAGAAAAATCCCACTCCAGAAAAAAGTACAACAAGTCCACCGGCCGAAGACCTATCCCAACTGCGGAGACGGCCAATTCCTGCAGATTGGAACCCCATTCCATTTATTCCCAGTTTAAAAGACAATGCTTTCAATGTTGTTAGGGACTACGTGCATATATTCCCATCATGGGAAGATTATTGTGAAGCCAAACACCATTTTCACATCTTCCTGTCCAACTTACGTGTAAGTGCTATTATTCATGGTTATTATTTTCCTGTTTCTGCTGATTGAACACATCAATGATTTACATTACATTGTTGTAACTAGGCAAGGGTCAATCTGGATAGTCATGACGAGCAAAGCTTGCTTGTGCTTTTCAAGGAAGCATTGCAGCAGTATCGGTGTTACCTGAGGAAATCACACTTTGATGGCAAGTCTATAAACGAATTTCCGGTGAAGTCTCCTGTGCTAAATTTAGAAGACATTGAATGGAAAAACCTTGTTATGCACTGGTCTCGTTCCCAGGATGAGGTATTGTCTATGAAATCACATGACAATTTGAACTTCTACTTTTCCGCATGTGCCTTACGGATCTTTTTTGCAGGAAATATGCTCGAAGAAGAATTCCGGTTTGACAAGAACCACGGGATATCGCAAATATGCTGCCCGCTGCTTTGCTCTTGTTAGTACCTGTTGTCCTGTATCACTGTACTTGCATACATACCCGGTTCATTATGTGACAGCAGTATGCATGATAGCTTGCTTATCAATTGTTCGCTCCAAATTATCTGATCTGTATGAATGGTTACATTAGTGTAGAATATATCCAATGCCAATGTTTTTTTAGCTCTGCATTGTTCTTGTAAGTACATGATGTCCTTTATCAGTGTACTTATAATGACAGGTAGTTGTTCATGTACCATCACTCTGCAGCTTATTTTCCTTTGCCCTCCATTTTCTACACATCAGATCTATATTTACTCTTACCATAAGGTTGGTACTGAAGAAGTTTAGCTGTGCATTGCTCTTGGCTGTACCTTTTGCCTGTATCGCTGCACTTACATTTATAGCTACTTGGTTCTGTAGCATCACTCTTCATCTTATCTTAATTATTCTCCATTTTTTCGTATATTATCACATCTATATTTACTCTTAACAAAATGTAGAATAAAGGCAATGCTTTTGAAGAAGATTCTGTGGTAAACTTCTTGAATTGCCCCCCCCATCAGCACGGACAAGGCCTTTATAGAGCCTGTCTTCACCAATAATGTAAGTTTGTCCATCTCAAGCCTTCAAACTTTGTTGTATATATTTGGTTAGGCATGACTGCAACAGCTGTTTATTTTTGGTGTTTGCATCAAATTGCTTGTTTAAAGTTTATTATGTAGTTCATAAACAAAAGTTTGTCCTTTCTCAATTTAAGTTTTCAGTTGTACAACCAAGTTCCTTCTTCATACCATGTAATTAAACTATATAGAGCAAGTGATCTTCTTTTGCACTGCATGTATGCTTCTGTTCTTCATCCGTAATCCAGTGGTGTGGTGAACCTACCCACTACAGCACAATGTCATATTCTGCAATGTCTTAACTATGAACAATGTCATATCATTCTACTATTATTTAAACCGTCTCTTTATTTGCCAATCTGAAATGGTATAATTGACAGCACACTAACCATTGATACTTATGAGTTCTTGATCTGTAATCCAGTGGAGTCATGAAGCTGCCAACTCCTTCACAATGTCATTTCCTGCCATGTCTTGACCTGAACAATACCATATTGTGTTAATGCAATTTTAAACTGTGTCACTTTATTCATCAGTAAGAAATGTGATGAATTGTCAGCACTGATACTTTTATGTGCAAAACCTGTCATCTGTCTGCTTGTTTATCTTTCAGAGTGAGGAAGATATAAGTGTTGAACAAGCGCAGTCTCATCATCTTGCTCAGCTGCTTGCGATGCAGCTCCCCAGTAGGGCTAACCTTTCTTGAACTCTATTGAAGTGCTGTCGGTTTTGTATATTATTTTGTCGGCGTGTTTATTTGCACTGGTGGCGATCTTTGATGCCCAGTGTGTGTAATCTGCTGTCTGCTTGTGCTTTATTATCATAGTGGCGAACTTTGATGCCCAGTGGATGTAATATGCCGTAATTTCTTTATTGTATAGTCTAGGTTTTTTCTTATTCACGATGTTGCAGTTATTTTACTGTATATATATCCTGTCTTCGCACTAAACCGGCCAAACCGTAAAATTACGGTACATAATCGGGCCGTCATGCAATCACGATGTAGGTTGGGCTTGAAACGTGCCGAATAGCTCACGGGCCTGCAGCAGCCCGAAATGAACCCCGTCCCATGATTGTGCGAATCAAATCATGGGCTTTTAACAGGCCAAAATTGTCTCGGTCCTTGTTTGGCCCAATCAGATATCGGCTGCAAGTAGGCCGGACGCAAACCGGGCCGTAGTTAGGCCCAACTATATGACGGGCTTTTAACAGGCCGGAATTAATATAGGGCCGAAATGTTAAACGGGCCTTTAACAGGCCAAAACTAATATCAGGCCGAATTACTAAGTGGGCCTTTAGCAAGTGGGCCCAAAAGCATAGTGTCCAGTTGACGGGCCGAATCTGATATGGGCCATAATTGAGCCCAAAGCCTCTTAAAGGGCCGGACCTGATCTGGGCCGTAATTTGGCCCAGAACGTGGTAGGCTTTTAACGGGCCGGATCTCATATGGGCCACTATTAGGCCCGGAGCGTGGCAAGCCATTAATGGACCGGATCAAATATGGGCCGGCATTTGGCCCAAAACATGGCAGCTAGTTAATGGGCCGGCCTACTAGGGTCCTCAAAATCTTGTGGGCCTACAGCTGGGCCGGCCCATTAATGTCGGCGAAATCTCGTCGGCCTTTAGCTGGGCCAGCCCATTATGATCCGCAAGAATCTTATGGGCCTTTACCTGGGCTGGCCCATTATGGCACACAAAAATCTTGTGGGCCTTTACCTGGGCCGGCCCATTATGGCCCGCAAAATCTTGTGGGCCTTTAGCTGGGCCAGCCCATTATGGTCCACAAAATCTCATGGGCCTTTAGCTGGGCCGGCCCATTATGGTCCGCCAAATCTTGTGGGCCTTCAGTTGGGCTGACCCATTTAAACTTGATGGGCCGGTCCACGTGTCAACATATCATAGGAGCGTCTCGCCCATTGGATGAGTGACACCTGTGCCAACGCGGACCTGACACGTGTCTCCTCCAGCCAATGATGATTTTACACATGGAAAATCCCCATTGGTCGGGGCTGTTAACGGGTTATCGGATCCAAAACTCGACCCGATAGCTTAACAGCGTTCCGTTACGGTGGATGCCACGTGTCGGTCACCCTTGACGAAAGCACTTCTGTGACGCGTGATTTATCGTCATGGAAGTGGACACTTCCGTGATGATAATTTTGGTAATGTCATGGAACACTTCTACTACAGCACATGTATGACTATCTTGATTCTGTCATAAATTTGTCATGGATGTACATGCATGACAAAAAACGCGACCTACTGTGACAAACACGTATCATCACGGAAGTGTTTTTTTTGTAGTTCTTGGGGGCTACATATATGGAGTATTCAGTTTATATGATTGAGATGAACAAACTGGATTTCTTCAAGGTTGAAAACACTTATTGGAGCAAGTCTTAAGTTATCACTATGTTCTCCTCTTAAGACTTGGGGCTACAGGTATTATGCATATAAAGGAGGAACGTCTTCAGTTTATCAGTTTTGAGCAAATCAGGAAGATCAATTACATGACCCGGTGTCGACAACAATTATGACCCGCTGCCATCAATATTTATAAACCGGCAATTTTGGTAATATTAAACCGGCAAGTTCTACATCTTCAAACCGGTTGAATATCATATGAGTATTTCAAGACCAATATTTCTTAAACCGGCGCTTTGGAAGCCGACTCAAGTGGATTATTCTTCACAATATTTCTCTGTGAGAAACCAATGTCAGCAAATTGAGTATGAAGCTGGCTTGTTGACTCGGATTTTCTAGGAGGAGGAAATGACAAGGACTTAAGGATGGTCAAGTGCCGGTTTATAAGAATATTTAAACCGGAGCACAACCCGCCAAATTTGTTCTTGTGTTTATGTTGCAGATCAGTTTAACATGGATAAATCCAAATCAAACTGGGGGCTAATGTCGGGGATATACCCCGCGGCGTAACCCGGCCGGAAGTATAACCTGGCCGGACTGGACGACTCACTGGTAACCCGCCCGGAGCTTGGCGATTCACGGGTAACCCGCCCGATCTTGGCGGTTCATTAGTAACCCGGCGGGCGGGTCAAATGGATGACGAGGCCCAAGGCCCAGAAGGCCGGTTCATGTTTAATGGTGTGGGCCGGTTTATGAGGAAAGCACAAGGAATATTCCCTTACAAAGGAAGCAAGACTAGGACTCCACTTGTAATAGAATAATCCTAATCCAACTAGGATTAGTCATGTAAACCGCCCCTTCAACATATATAAGGAGGGGCAGGGCTCCCCAAAAAGGGAGAGGGCAACAATCAATAATCTCTAGGGCTAGACACAATTAGAGGAGAGCCGGTTTATGGCGACTCCCTCATGAGCGTAATGAGATCTAGCCTCAAACAGCATGTAGGGTTATTACCGGATGATGTTTCCCGGGGCCCGAAGCTGTCTAAATCCTCGTCTCGTGTTGCGTCTCTCGATTCCGCTCAACCCCTCTCAAGCTACCACATAGATGCGTTGGCCTCGCGACTAAGTCCTCACCCTAAGGACATCTGCCGTGACAAAACCACGACAATAGCCTAATAAATGAAGTGTTGCATGTTACCACACATATGTTACTCCCCGCTATAGAGGTAGTAACATAGACTAGTAACATGTGCATGTTACTAGTCTATGTTACTACCCATTGTGGCTAGTCTAATATATGGCGATACCACCTCATCAAGTCATGCATCTCTTATTCCATGGGGAAGAGGGGGCCTATTAAATTCATGCATGTTAGTCATGAGTTTTTTTTTACATTAGGTTTTGTATGGTCAAGGACGATTATATGTGTTGGACGCTTGGAGCGAAAATATATTTCATGATTCACAATTTTTGTTAAAAAGTTGCATCTTGTCAAGTTTAATTAAAATAGTTTCTATTTATACATCATTTCATCACATATTGCATAGGTTTTACTGTAAAAACTAATAGAGTGGCACACATATCTTTTTATATATATATTATATACGATAGAAGAATATCTTACTTACACATTTAATATTGTGTGTTGGAATAATATTTTATGCAGGATAATAATTATAATAATTATTATTTTCTATTACCCTCAAATTCTATAAATAATATGAATATTAAAAATAAGATTGCAAGGGATAGAACTAATTTATTGATATTAGTATTATCAGGTCGTATATCTACTTTTGACCGGTTTGGACCCTCTCAAACTTACTAAATGACCTCTTTAATAAAACGCCTATCTTTTACTTCCAACATGATCTGCAAAAGGAGTCCATGATTGAATATGAATAGATCAAAAGTTTTCACGCAAAAAAAGGAGTCCATGATCCTGCCAGCATCAAATTTCCTTCAACTAACTGTCCAATAACATGTATATTATGATTTTCAATGCTTATATACCAAGTATGTTATCATTCTATAGAAGATGTGGCATACCATCACAAAAATCATTTGCATCCATGGTGTTGGACATTTGGTAACACACAAACATATTTTTTTCATTTTTTAGATGCACTAAGAAGATTGCATGGTTATATGCATGACGGACTGTGAAAGTGGTGAAATGTACACAATACAAAACAGGTCACTGAAATTGATACTTTAAAATGTTAAATTGGATAAAAGTAAGATGCATCATGATGTACAATGTATGTAGAGCTTCGGAGGTGGTAGTAGTAGTAGTGATCATGCATGGTGTCTTTTTGAAGTTTCGTATCATACCGAGTGAAGATCAGCTGAAAGAGCATGGTGCCCCCATGTGTGATTTTGGTAATGGATGACAATCGCTATGGACTAATGATTGCCTTGAGCTATATTTGAAGGGTTTTTCCTTATATAGGCATTTCTTGAAGTCCATTTGTTGGTTTCAAGGAGATTTTGTGATGACTAAGGTGCTACTCAAGGAAGTATCCAAAGATTGGTCATAGATAAGGCATGATACAAGGTTGATCAAGACTAAGTCAAAGAGTGAATCAAGCTGATCAACACACGAAGCATACAAGATGTATCGAGAGGGATCAAGTGATCCCATGGTATGGTAAGCATTGCCCATTTACGCTTTGTGTACTAACCCATGGTCTACGTGAGAGTTCTTTGTGGGGTTAGGTATGTTTCCATGGGCATGCATCAAAAGGAAGATATCATATAACCCATGGAGGATGACATCAAGTGGTGATCTTCCTCAAGATTGCGTTGTGCAAGTTCAAGTGGAGCATCATGAAGCGATCACGTGCTTGAAGGTTGTTGTCCATTGTGGTGACAATGGACTTGTGAAGATGTGCCAAAGAGTGGCTCACCCATAGTGGAGTATGGGGGAGCAATTTACTAGTCTTCATCGGGCCAGCACAATCAAGAAAGGTGGTCCAACTTGAGGAGGACAAGATCGTCTTCATCTAGCTCAAGTGGACTATGCCTAAGGCAAAGGTTTGTCCTTGATAAGTTTTCTTTCAACGGTCTCATGGTGTTAGTTGGGAGACCGGGTTATAGGATCGATTGCCGTAGTATCAAGGGGGTTCTCGAGTGAGTAGCTTGATCGTATCATTCGTACAGAGCTCAAATAATTGCATCCCTGGCATCATCTTTCTTGGTTATTGTTTGACTTTTCTCAATGTGATGTTTTAGAGCTAGTGGTCATCTTCATGACAAGCTCGAGTGATGCGGAGCATCCCTCGACCATCACCATGGACGTCACACCACCACCGCAAGCATGGAGAGGACCTATGATGAGAGCTTGCGCACGCGCCATCAAAAACAAGGTTGACACGTCTCCAACGTATCTATAATTTTTGATTGTTCCATGCTATTATATTACCCGTTTTGGATGTTTATGGGTGAAAGAACATGCGGTGCCCCCATGTTTGGTTTTGGTAATTGATGACAATCTCTATGGACTAATGGTTGCCTTGAGTTATATTTGAATGTTTTGTCCATAGGCTTTTCTTGGAGTACATGTATTGGTTTCAAGGAGAGTTTGTGTCGACCAAGGTGCTATTCGAGGAATTATCTAAAGATTGGTCATGTGAGTGTTGAGCTTATTGCAAGCATGTCTTGAAGAAGAAGATTGTGTGATCATTCATGTTTATCTTCAAGACATCATCCAAATGAAGAGAGTTGGAAAGATTCAAGGTTGATCAAGACTAATTCAAGAGTGAATCAACTTGATCAACTCACAAAGCGTAGAAGATGTACCGAGAGGGATCAAGTGATCCCATGGTATGGTAAGGTTTGTCCATTGCACTTTGTGTACTAACCCATGGTCTATGTTAGAGTTTTATGTGGGGTTAGGTACGTGTCCATGGGCTTCCTTCAAGAGGAAGATATCATACAACCCATGGAAAGGATGACATCAAGTGATGGTCGTCATCAAGATTTCCATGTGCAAGTTCAAGTGGAGCATCATGAAGAGATCAAGTGCTTGAAGCTTGCCATACATTGTGGTGTCAATGGACTTGTGAAGATGTGCTGAAGAGTGGCTCACCCATAGTGGACTATGGGGGAGCAAGCATCTAGTCTTCATCGACCCAACGCAATCAAGAAAGGTGGTCCAACTTGAGGGAGTCAAGATCGTCATCATCTAGCTCAAGTGGACCACGTGCAAGGCAAAGGTTTGCCCTTGATAGGTTTTCTATTTTACCGGTCTCATGGTGGTAGTTGGGAGACCGGGTTATAGGATGGTTTGCGTACTATCAAGGGGGGCTCTCAAGTTGGTAGCTTGATCGTATCGTTAGTAGAGAGCTCAATCCATTGCATCCTTGCATCATGTTTCTTGGTTCTTGTTTGGTTCTCTTTGTGAGTCTTAGATCTTATGGTCATCTTGATGACAAGCTTGAGTTCATCGAAAACGGAGTTCGCATGCGTCTTCTATGATGTTTTCGGTGTTGGAGGTTTTAACGGTCTTATCCGAGGAAGGGTTTTCACCATTTTCTTATGGGCCTTTTCTCATTTGCTTATTATTGATATTTCTATCAAGATTGTGTTAGCCATGTCGTTAGCTTTCCAACAAACTTGGTTTCGTTGAATTCGGAGTCCGTTTGCAGAAGTTGTGGCAGTTTTGCTATTCTGAAAAGGCTGCAGCGGTACTACCGCGGACAGGAGCGGATGTAATTTTTTACTACCACTCCAGAGTGGTACTACCGCTGTAGCCGCGGTACTACCGCTCCGGACCAAAAAACTCGTCACAGCTCAGCGGAAGTAGGCACGGATGTATTTTTTTAGTACCGCTCGCAAGCAGTAGTACCGCTACACCTAGCGGTAGTACCGTGAGGACAAGCGGTAGTACCGCTCCGACGGTTATTCTGGCCTTTTGCCTCCTCGTCGTTTTTCTCAAAGGACTACTGCCGCCCTAGCGGTAGTACCGCTCCTTGGAGCGGCAGTACCGCTCGGTGCGGGGTGTGAGCATAACGGTTGGATTTTCCCCCACCTATAAAAGGGGGGATTCTTCCCCAATGGACCTTATCCTTTGAGCTCGTGTTCTTCCCCCATTGTTGGCCTTCTTTGAGCTTCCTAACTCTCAATCCCTCCATGGATTCTTGCTAGTTTTTGAGGGAAAAGAGAGAGGAGATCTAGATCCACATTTCCACCAATCTGTAACACCCCGGATGTAACTTTCCATATTTGTAACTCCAACTCTTGCCATTTTCGGCCATGTGTTATGATATTCCCTTCGTGGTCGGGTTTTGTCTTTCGTTTTGCATTTTGTTCATGTCATGCATTTCATATCATGTCATCATGTGCATTGCATTTGCATACGTGTTCGTCCCACGCATCCGAGCATTTTCCCCGTTGTCCGTTTTGCATTCCGGCGCTCCCATCTCCTCCGGTGCACCCCTCTTGTTTTCTTTCGTGTGCGGGTGTCAAACATTCTCGGAATGGACCGAGGCTTGTCAAGTGGCCTTGGTATACCACCGGTAGACCACCGGTCAAGTTTCGTTCCATTTGGAGGTCGTTTGGTACTCCAACGGTTAACCGGGTAACCGCAGATGCCTTCTCTGTGTTGCAGCAAAACCCCCCCTCAAAACCAACCCAAAACTCCTCTAAGTCACTTCCATGCTCTAGATCGTTCGATCATGATCGTGTGGGCGAAAACCGCACCTCATTTGGACTCTCCTAGCTCCCTCTACCTATAAATATGCATCTCTCCCGAAAAACGCTCGCAGTCCAAACCCTAACCCGCTCCCCTCGCGCCGCGCCGGACGTGTCCGTCCGTGCTGGACGCTTCGCGCCGCCGCCCCGGACCAGTGGCCGCCCGCCACGTGGCGCTCCCCGCCGCCGCGCTGCCGCGGCCCGGGCAGCCCGCCGCAGGCCCCCGAGCCCGTCCGCGAGCCCGCCCGCGCCCGACGCCTCCTCCCCGCCGCGCGCCCCGCCTCGCCGCCGCCGCCGTGCTCGCCGCCGTCGTCACCACCCGCCGTGCTCGCCGCCACCTTCACCGCCCGCCGTGCTCGCCGCCGCCGCGTGCTTCTCCTCCGCCGTCGCCCGCGAGCCCGCCGTCCTCCTCGTCGCGCCCCGCCGCCTCCTCTCCTTCCTCCGTCGCCGGCCGCCATCTCCGGCCACCGGCCCGTCGAGCTCGAGACCCCATCGGGCCAGATCTCCATCCAGTAACTTGTGCGCTGACTTTCTTCCTCCCCCATTTTTTCGCCAAGTCCTGTGATAATTATGATACATGCCCTTGTTCATAGCATCATAACTCTCTGCATATAGCTCCGTTTCGCGCGTGTAATATATCGAAATGTTCGCCTCGTGATGCTCTACATTTTGTTCAATTGCACCATGTTCATTAGAGGCCATCTTATTGCCCAAATCTCTGGCGCAAGAGTGCTAGTTGCTGTTATCTGCTGGTTCTTAGCAGAACTTGTAGATTTGTCATTTTTGTATCTTTTAATCTGTGCATCTTATGGGCATGAGCTCTACATGTGTTTTGTTGTATGCCATGCCATATTTCCAGTGGTGTATGCCATGTATTTTTTTGATCTCTGTGGGGACTAGCACAAGCATGCAAACTAGGCCCCGTAATGTTTCTGATTTCAGGGACTTGGTGATTTCTCCAAGTCCTTGTGTGCTGTTATTTTGTTGCCATGTAAACTTGATGCTACAGAGAGATCCATGCATATTTTGGAGATGTTCAGTAAGGATGTTTTGTAGATATTGTTGTAATTGATCCGTTCCTGCCATTGTCTGCAATTATGGAGTGACATAGCATGACTCAATCTTCTCTACTTTTGCTATAAAATATTTCTAGCAGATTCTTAACATGATATTCATTTTTGCCAAGCTTGTTGTAGTTGATCCATTCATGCTATGTATTTGATCTTGCCATGGATAGCTTCATAAACATGCCATCTTGCTGCAGGTATGCTTGTTTTGTCATGAATTGCCTTGTGGTGAGTGCATCAAGCTCACCACGATGCCTTCATATTATTGTTTCTGCCATGCTCTGTTTTCTGCTGAGTCTGAAACCTGTTAACGAAACTTGCTATGTTTGCATGGTTGTCATCATATCTTCTGGTCATTTTTGTCTTATGGTCAGTAAGGGACTTTTGTCATATGATTTTAGTAGAACACTTCCATTCCTTGTTTTTCCATGTTAAGTTCCTGTAGCATGTTGATTTCGTGCTCTGAACATTGCTACCTGATGCTGTTTTCTGCCATGTCCAGTAATTTCACCAAGTCTGTGAACCTGTTATCTTTTGCACTTTTGCCATGCTTGTTTGAGCTTGTTATGTTGTGATCTAGCTGTAGCTCAGTGTTCATATTTTGTCAAGCATCTCCTGTAGATTACTTTCATATGCTTTGTTGCTATGTTGGAGTGCTGTAGCTTTGTTACTTGTTGCATTTTAAGTGCTATCATGCTGTTAATCGCAGATTCGTGTCATTCTTGTTTTGCTTGCCATTTGCAAACCGTGCATCCGTTTCCGGTGATCTTTATATCGATTTCGACCGAAATCATCTCATCTTTCCAGTGGAATGCTTGGTTTGCCAAGTTACTGCCTTGTTCATCGTTTTCCTTCCGGAGCACGCATATGCATCGCATATCATATCTCGCATATCATACATGTTTTGCATCATGTTGCTTGTGCATTCCCCGTGATTGATTGTGGTTCCATTGCTTGTGTTCTTGTCTTGGGTAGAGCTGGGAGACGAGTTCGTGAACGAGGAACCTGTTGAGTACGCTTACGAGGATCAAGCTTTCGACAACTCTGAGAACCTTGCAGGCAAGATGACCACCCCTCGAAATCACTTCTATCTTTGCTTTGCTAGTTGTTCGTTCTATTGCCATGTTGCGCTACCTACCACTTGCTTTATCATGCCTCCCATATTGCCATGTCAGCCTCTAACCATCCTTTCCTAGCAAACCGTTGTTTGGCTAAGTTACCGCTTTTGTTCAGCCCTTCTTATAGCGTTGCTAGTTGCAGGTGAAGTTGAAGTTGGTTCCATGTTGGAACATGGATATGTTGGGGTATCACAATATCTCTTATTATATTAATGCATCTATATATTTTGGTAAAGGGTGGAAGGCTCGGCCTTATGCCTGGTGTTTTGTTCCATTCTTGCCGCCCTAGTTTCTGTCATACCGGTATTATGTTCCTTGAGTTTGCGTTCCTTACGCGGTTGGGTGATTTATGGGACCCCCTTGACAGTTCGCCTTGAATAAAACTCCTCCAGCAAGGCCCAACTTTGGTTTTACCATTTGCCACCTAAGCCTTTTTCCCCGGGTTTTCGCGAGCCCGAGGGTCATCTTTATTTAAACCCCCGGGCCAGTGCTCCTCTGAGTATTGGTCCAACCTGTCAGTCGCCGGTGGCCACCAGGGGCAACTCTGGTCTGGCCTACCGGAAGCTTGGACAATCCGGTGTGCCCTGAGAACGAGATATGTGCAGCTCCTATCGGGATTTGTCGGCACATTCGGGAGGCTTTGCTGGTCTTGTTTTACCATTGTCGAAATGTCTTGTAAACCGGGATTCCGAGACTGATCGGGTCTTTCCGGGAGAAGGTTTATCCTTCGTTGACCATGAGAGCTTATGATGGGCTAAGTTGGGACACCCCTGCAGGGTATTATCTTTTGAAAGTCGTGCCCGCGGTTATGAGGCAGATGGGAATTTGTTAATGTCCGGTTGTAGAGAACTTGTCACTTGACCCAGTTAAAATACATCAACCGTGTGTGTAGCCGTGATGGTCTCTTCTCGGCGGAGTCCGGGAAGTGAACACAGTTTGAGTTATGAATGACGTAAGCAGGAGTTCAGGATCACTTCTTGGTCATTACTAGATGACGACCGTTCCGTTGCTTCTCTTCTCGCTCTCTTTTGCGTATGTTAGCCACCATATATGCTTATTGCCTGCTGCAGCTCCACCTCATTACACCATCCTTTCCTATGAGCTTAAATAGTCTTGATCTCGCGGGTGTGAGATTGCTGAGTCCTCGTGACTCACAGATTCTACCAAAACAGTTGCAGGTGCCGACAATGCCAGTGCAGATGATGGGATCGATCTCAAGTGGGAGTTCGATGAGGAACGTGGTCGTTACTATGTGTCTTTTCCTGATGATCAGTAGTGGAGCCCAGTTGGGACGATCGGGGATCTAGCATTTGGGGTTGTCTTATTTTCATCTGGATTTTGACCGTAGTCGGTCTATATGTGTGTATTTTGGATGATGTATGAATTATATTTATGAATTGTGTGAAGTGGCGATTGTAAGCCAACTCTTTATCCCATTCTTGTTCATTACATGGGATTGTGTGAAGATGACCCTTCTTGTGACAAAACCACAATGCGGTTATGCCTCTAAGTCGTGCCTCGACACGTGGGAGATATAGCCGCATCGTGGGCGTTACACAATCACTTTCTCCTCTATGTGAGGGGAACCCCTTGGATCTAGATCTTGGAGTTCTTGGTGTTCTCCTTCTTGTTCTTCCTCTCATTTTCCTCCCTAGCATTAGTTGCTTCAGTGGGATTTGAGAGAGAAGGACTTGGGCACTCCGTGTGCCCTTGCCATTGCATTTGGTGCATCGGTTTGAGTTCTCCACGTGATACGTGGAAGTTACAAGTTGAGAAGCTTATTACTCTTGGGTGCTTGGTACCCTTGAGCTTGTTCCTCTTGGGTGCTTGGCCCTATAGACGGTTGGTGGTGTTCGGAGCTCAATCATTGTGGTGTAAAGCTCCGGGCAAGCGTCGGGGTCTCCAATTAGGTTGTGGAGATCGCCCCGAGCAATTTGACGGGTACCGGTGACCGCCCCCAAGGGTTGCCAAAGTGTACGGGTTCGGTGACCGCCCCCAAGGGTTGCCATTTGTACGGGTTCGGTGACCGCCCTCAAGGGTCCCTTAGTGGAATCACGGCATCTTGCATTGTGCGAGGGCGTGAGGAGATTATGGTGGCCCTAGTGGCTTCTTGGGGAGCATTGTGCCTCCACACCGCTCAAACGGAGATTAGCATCCGCAAGAGTGTGAACTTCGGGATACATCATCGTCTCCACGTGCCTCGGTTATCTCTTACCCAAGCCGTTTTACTTATGCACTTTACTTTGTGATAGCCATAGTGTTTCATGTTATATATCTTGCTATCACATAGTTATTTATCTTGCTTAGCATAAGTTGTTGGTGCACATAGGTGAGCCTAGTTGTTTTAGGTTTTGTGCTTGTCAAATTCACATGCTTGTATTGATAGTCCTTGCATATCATGTAGAAATTGCTTGACTAAATCTCATGATGATATGCTTGCTATATCTTGTTGCCATGATAAAAACACATATATTTCCTCGAATTGTTGTGCTAACAATGTAGAGGAAACCCAACACTCCATGGAACAAGATGTGGTCTTGAATGGTGCTTCAAGGGATCCTACATCATCATCTATTGCATTTTGCCTTATGGGCAAGGCTTCAAAGGTATCTCCCACTTTGAATCCCAATATATCTTGTGATGATATTGATGATGGCAAGAGTGATGATGATGTTGATTATGATGAAGAGAATGATGATGTTGCCCCCTTAAAAATTAAGGGGGAAATGATTTTTAAAGCTCTTCTTAAGAATAAAATTGCTCGTTCCAATTTCATGGAAATCATGTCTATTGCTATTGAGGGCAAGAAATATATTGATGAGTTGGAATCTCGTCTTGAGGAGCATGAGGTCACCATTGATAAAATGGAAGGTCATGAGCGTGATTACGCTAATGAGATTGCGGACCTCTCTCAAACTCTTGAACTTGAACAAACCACCAAGGAATCTCTTGAGGAGACTTTTGCTCTAGAATTATCTAGAGTGAAGGAATCTCATGATAGAGTGCTTGAGGTGGCAAATGTTTTTGAAACTAAAAATGCTAAGCTTGAAGTTGCTCATGCTAGACTCCTTGAGGATTTTGAGCACCTCGAAAATGGCTCAAGGGTCATCAAGGGTGAGCTCATCAAACTCACCGAGTCTCATGCACAACTTAAAGCCTCATATTCAAAAGAGCTTGTAAAGTTGCCTTCTCCTCTTGCTATTATTGATGATGCTTGTGCTACTAACTCTATTACATGTGAAGCATCATTTTTGAAGGAAAATGTTGAGATACGGGCTCAACTTGAGTTGCTATATCTCATGCTTGAGCCCCAGCTCCCAGCCATAGCCAAAGACCCACACTTATTCTCCTCCGGTCCCTTCCTTCTGTCGGCACCACTTCAACCATGGCCTCCTGGCGCTCCGAAGCTCTCTTGAACGTACTGTTGCAGGAGCAGACGAGGGACATCGGCGGCTCCGCTCCGGGCGCGCTCCAAAGCTCTCTTCGACGTACTGTCGCAGGAGCAAACGAAGGAGATCGCCGGCACCCCCCCGGCCGCCCTCCGCCGCCACGACCACAAAGCAAGCACGCGTGCGCGGGCGCAGCCGGCAGCGAGGAAGAGTAGTACACGGTAGGTCGCCGCCGCTCTGGTCCCGGGAAGGCCACCGCTACTCCACTCAGTCGACGCCAAGCTTGGTGGGGTAAACATCGGCGGCCGATTAGCCGCTTGACGGCGACGTGGAGGCGGAAATATTCAGAACCTTGTGCTCCGGAGGAGGAGGTTATCGAGGCGGATGAGGAGGAGGCAAAGGCAATGGCCGGCTTTCTCGGGTTCATGGCCGGACATGGTGGTCGGGCGCCGGCGATCGTTTAGATTAGGTTTACAGTAGGTTTTAGTACGGTTTGTGCGAAATATGTAATGAATTTCGTCCAGTTTGTAGGAAAAGTTTTCGAAATGTAATGAATTTCATCCGGTTAATTTGAAATTTGCTTTGTTTGCACGAATTTCGTCCGGTTAGTTCATATAGTTGTCGAAAGGTATGCAGGCAGCATCGGATGGCATCCATCAGTGTCCTCGGACAGATGCCGGTGTAAATTTGTGGGCCAGCGCTGGAGATGCCCTAACTATCATGCTATAATCGCTAACAATCCTCCATTATTTGGCAGGGAACAGTTATCCCTCGATCAAAATCAGATCCGCGGTGTTTCGCACTCCTCCCGCGTAAGAGTGTAAACTCTTGCTTACATAAAAATGGAGCAAGTGGACGGCACTGTAGCACGTCATATCACTCGAACTAGCCCGCCTAACGAGCGGGAAAGCACCGCCCTCGTCATTTTGTTCTGGATTTCTATCGATCGATCGCGCGAAAATGTTACGATTCACAAGTTCTAAAGGAAAAGGCGGCACACTTACGACTCGTACGCGTCGCAACCCCGACAGTCCGTCTCGCACGCCGCTCACCAGAGGGGACATGCGTTGTCTTGCAATTTCACTGACATGTGGGACCGTAATTGAATAAATCGTCGATAGCCGAAATCTAATCGCTCGGCGGGCGTCGGCTGAGAAGAGAGAAACGGGGGAGGGAGAAGAGATCGCCCGCCTGCCGCGCACGGACTCCAAGAAATATATGGTGATAATGTGAGGTGGGCCATGCTGGAGTCCGGACCGCTTCCGGAGCCCGCTCTCACCGCCCTGGCCCCTCAAGACGCCAGCTGCCCGCTGCATGCATGCATAGCAAGTAGTACTCCTTATGTGGAGGAGAGAGAGGCATTGACAAAGTCAAGGAGTAGGCTCTGCAAGAGCCCGTCTCTACACGTGCTCCTAGGTATAAAAATAATAATTCTAAAAAAGGCATAAAAAACAATTGTGTCTTAAAAAAAGAAAGGTAAAAAACATTGGAGAGGAAATAGATAGAGAGAAAGTGAGAAAAAGCTGTAACCTGGGCATTACATGAAGAAGGAGGGAGTGGTGCACATGCCAAGTTCACTGGGCTGCCGTGTTTCACACTCCTCCGTCGTAACAGTGGAGACAATAGCTTTCATCGAAAATAAACAATGAATACTTGTTGCTCGTCCTCTATATCAGAAAGAATACTTTCATTCGCCGACATGTGGGACGTCGACCATCCTGGTCCACCTGCCATGCACAAAATTATCCTGGTAATAAGCCATTATTTTTTACCTTGTGCAGCTCACCGGGGGATCTCATCCCTCCGGGGGCCATCACCTTGCCAGGGGAATACTGCTTCTCAATGGTGACTATCTCCTCAAACTCGGTCTTGAGCCTCACATAGGTGGCAATCAGAGTTCCTGGGGTAGGCACGGTGGGGCCCTTGCTGTTCTTCCAACTTTCTTTGAGGAGTTCATCCGCCAACGTCCTCAACTCTTTGGCCAGTGCTTGTTTCTTGGAGTTCTTCGTCTCCATGGGTTGGCCTGCCAACATGGTCAACTCGTTGGTCGGTGCTCGCTTCCTGGAGATCGCTGTCTCCAGTGGGTTGTCCGCCGGCAACTCTTTGCCCAGTGCTCCAGGATCCATCAATGAACTGACAAACAAAAAGCAATCGAAAGGAAACCACAATCACAATGAAAACGGGAAAACAATAGGATGTGAGAATCGGTCAGTGCTTCGCAAAAAGAAGATTCTTGGAATGAAAATATAGCAGCATAACTGATTCGCCCACCTTTCCTTCGTCGATAAAGAAGAAAAATGGCAAAAGTGAGTAGCCTGGAGTGAGGTTTTCTTCAAGAAAGGGAAGAAAGGGCTTGAACGAGCATTCCAGTGAAATGATGGTTGCTGGTAAAGGTGTGGGTTTCGTGATATGACGGGTCATGACGGCCACACCGGGGTGACAGGTGAGTCTCGACTGTAGCACCTCGCTGTGATTTGGTGGATGGCACGCGGGCCCGGATGCTTTGAAATGTCCCGCATGTAGATAGAGCGGCTAGTCATATAGGAGTGCTCAATATTGTGCACCGCGAGCAAGGCGGAGAGGAAAACGAGAGAACTACGTAATTAATGCATGAGTTTAATTAGGGTAGTTTTGTAAAGTACGAGATACATTCCTCCAATCGCAAAATGCCTTGGTTCATGAGATTTGAGATTTGAGCCCTATAAACCGGAAGGGGGGAGTACTGCACACGGTGTAGTCTAGTCACTTGTTGAAATCTCTAGAAAGGCAAATACTCCTTTCCGGTTTACAGGGCTATACTACTCCCTCCGTCTAGGTGTGTAAGTCATCTTACGAAAACCAAATAGTCCCAAAACACTTAGGCGCGGTGCATTAACTTCTACCTTGTTTCTTGTTTCTTGACATATCAACCAATAAGAGATGACAGGTGTGCATGCTTTTAATGACTTGCAATGGCTAGTTCATTGCATGCAATGCTATTAATTAGCAAATAAACATTGGTGACCCCAGGAGGAAACGGTGCTAAGCGCGTGGACCTATGCAGAATGAGTATCAACCAATGGATAATGGAGTTTAATTGTTAAACAATAGCAATTTTGTCTCATGCAAGAGCCTGACTAGTACTCCAAGGAACCGCACCACGCGAGCGTTCGCAACTGCCACGTTCGGGTTGCGCTTGGATCTTCGCCTCTTCGAGAAGTAGAACAATGATGTTACTCCTACTTCTACAGTATCGAATCCACTGCTGCATGTCCGTCCACCTCGTGCGGGAGGGATAGTGTGTAGCGAAAGCTTCTACTTACTGCTCCTGCCTTTGCGTCTATGACAGGTGGGCCCAACAGGTGGTTGGCCCTCCTGTCATGCAGCCAAAGGCAGGTGCAGTTAAGGCACCGGAGCTCAGTCCGCGAGGGAGAGGGTGTTGTAGTAATCAAATTTCTCGGTCTTGTACGAGTTGACGTGACACATCAAAGCACTGCACTCGATATAAGTCTTTTTACACATTTCAAATGGGCTACTTCGTATGTAGGAGTAGACATATTCTGCATTGTATGTAGTCACTTGTTGCAATCTCTAAAAAGACTATATTTGGAAACGGAGGGAGTACAACGCATGCATGCATGCCGTGACTTTCCTTTTGATACTTGCATGTGTTGATTTGATGCACCTTGCCAAATTTTGACTATAAATTTAACTAACCAAATTTTCATGCATGTCACAAAAAATTACGGGGCTGTTTGGATTGTGACTATGTTTGTCTTATGTTGCCACATTATTTTTCCCACACTTGCCACACTTGCCTAACCTGAGTTGCTCAAATTGTTAGACACACTTTGGCTTGCCTAGGGGAATCTTGCCACAATTTTTGTGTCTATGACATGTGGGGTTCACTGCTAATAAAAAAGTTCTTGTCTTAGGTGTGGCTTATAAAAAAGACTTATATTTAGGAACGGAGGGAGTAGAAAATATAAATAATAATGCATGTTGGGGCAACCCACGTTTCCGCTAATTTTAGCCGTGGGCTTGTTCACAATTTTTACGAGGGGGTGGTTGTTCATTTAATGGAGGGACTTGTAGTACCAGACTTGAACGATACAAAGTGCGACCTGGCACACCATAACACCACTTGGAACAAGCGGGTAGCTATCTCAAAAAACAATCAACAACTAGAAAAACCGCGACCTGGCATGTAGTAGTACACAATTTTAAACGATTGTTTTGATGGAGTGAAAAAGGAAAACTACCCCACTACGTATATATAGGCCGGAGCCTCCGCGCTTGCTTGCTAGGGTTGCTCTATTCACACACTCTCATCCTCTCCAGATCTAAACAAGATAGGGGTAGTAACACTGTCTTTCTCCCTTCAGAAAACACTGGCTTTCTATCCTGACCGTTGGTTACAGATCCGGACGTATCCCCCTCCGCCGGTGAAGGGGAGGAGGGGCAGCGTTTAGGCCGTCGTCGACAGCGAGGGAGGAGACTCACTGCCGGCCGCACCGTTATCTCTGGCCGAGCGCCGGCGCGGGAGGTCCTCCGATCCCTTCGTCGTTGCCTGTGGGCGGATCCGGCCTCCCGCCGCCCACCTATCCACATCCCGACGACCTTCAGGTATATCTTCGTTCGAAACTGCCTTAGCTCTACTTCCCCAGCTCGCTACGTCGCTGCATGTGCATCATTTTCTACCTCTCAGCCCCTCTCGATCGGATGGTCCAACGTCACATATTTTTTTCTTCTATTGTTAGAGGTAAAGCTACTTCATGGAGTCGAATCTTGTACTCCCTCCGTCCGAAAATACTTGTCATTGAAATGGATGTATCTAGATGTATTTTAGTTCTAGACACATCCATTTTGATGACAAGTAATTCCGGACGGAGGGAGTACTTGGTTCAAACAAGAAATAAAGTGGGGGTGGGGGAATTTAGTATGTACATCGGACTTGGTACAAACAGGAAGGAAAGGGGGTGAAAGTAGTACAGACTGGTCATCCAACCGGTCTCTTGGTCGAAAAGGGAAATATAGGGGTAACGCTGTACACAGTGGTATGACCAGGACTAGATTTGCTATCCACACATAGGAGTAGGTGGCTAGAGTGAACAAAAATGGGACCAACCCAGATATGTTTCTTGGATGTTTGTTTCTCGGGGCAACAAACTATGAATCACCACTTTATGCCCCTGTTTACGTACATGGTGCTGGACTGCTGGTGCACCCACTGTCCCATGCCCTTATACCAAATATTTAGGCTCCGTTTGGAATAAAGGGGCAGAAAACATAGGTCTTGATGAAAATAGAGGAATAGGAAAGGAATGTAGGTATAAAACTATGGAACAGCGAACCGGAGGAAACTCTCAAGAGAATGTGTTCGGATGGACTACGAAATGTACAGATTTGTTTTTTTAGAGTAGCATGCTTGGCAGTATGAGATGCTATTTGTTTATTCAGCTGCACAGTGACTACTCTTGTCCTCACCTCACGTACCACACATAGGTTGATTTTTTTATTCCGGCAACACAGCACAGCAACCTATCTAACGCATGGCAGCGAGCGCCTGCCTCGGGCTTCCGCCCAAAAAATGAGCAGCGCATGGATGTTTCTAATCCTATGGAATCAGTACTACCAGACCAGCTTTCCTATGAAACATGATTCACCTTTCCCGTGTTACGAACGGTTGGAAGGGAAAGAATATCATAGGAATTGTGTTCCTATGAAAATCCTGCACCAAACCTATGAACCGAACACAGCCTTAGCTGTTCTTAATCTAATGTCCCTGGTAAAAATGAAGCCATGCCACTGTTATAAGCCATGACAAGTTTAGCCAAATGTTTTTGCCTATAATTGTTTGAGACTCTGACTGTTTCCTCTGTGCCTTTTTTGTGCAAACAGGGATATCCAATTCACTTGGTTGCTGTTGTGACCTTTTGGTGCACTGCACAAAACTCTTGTTAAAAGAAGTGACTTTTGTGTTGTTTAACTAGAATGTCAGAATGGAACAGTTGGTTCATTTTGGTGGAACTGCACAAAGGGAGATCTATGTTCCAATCCTCATCATCCATATTGGCGCCATAACCTTCCTTTAGGTAAGAATGATATTTAATGCATGTGTTCATCTCTATTTTCCGACTGCCATGAGAAAATAATGCTGTTTTTTACTAGTACACTTGTACTCCCTCACTGACAAAACCAATTCTGAATTAGAAGGCCAATCATGTACTTGGTTTCACCAACTGGTGAGGAGAAAGAGAAACAGAGCATGAAGAGGAAGAAGAAGAATAAACAGTGCCAAGGCGATCTTGCTGAAGCCAGAGGCCTCAGTCGAGGCCATTCAAGGGCTCCGGCAACGACTACCTTACATGTGAGACGATCCTCCAGGGAGCCCTTCCACTTCTGCTGTCTCACTTAATTAATTAGGAGTACTTAAGTACCACTAATTTATTACTGCCTAATTTTCCTGTTGGAGTTAAACAAATCTTTAGTAGGACCCTATGCTGAATCATGTACGTGTGTATGTTTGTCTATGGAGGTGAATCATGTGGTGGAGCAGGGAGGGAATATTATTAGTGTCATGACATAATAGTGCTATTGTTTTGCATGTCAATTTATTGCCATTGGTTCAATGAGGCAATGTTTTGCGTATTGTCCATCATGAATTTGATGCTACTGTTTGAGTAATATGCTAATGTCTTCCTATCCTTTCTCACTAAGCTAATGAAGGTTTCACCTTGTTCCTACTTGTGCAAACAGGGATCATGTTGTGCCAATCATACATTTTAGTGGAACTACACAAGACAATACAATGAACTGTATCCCAGCCAGTGCTTTAACTCTGCTGGAAGTTCTTGATAATCTTTCGATATAATCTCAGCACTGGTAAACAAGAGTGATTTCAACCATACATTTGAAGTGCACAAAAATATATACTATTGTGTGATTCCAGTGAGTGCTTTATCATCTCTTATGGGACTACATGAATAAGCTTTTTTTCTCAGGTTGGTACGGGCCTAAGGCCTTCATCCATATTAGTTTGTTGTCATCTCTATTTGTATCGTGCTACTGTCATGAGAAACTCCTTTATCTTTGCACGTTAAAGTTTTGCAACCTATGATAAATGGCAATGCTTTGAGTGTTGAGTTGAGCTAATTGGCACTGATTAAATAAACTAATACCTCTCTTTAAGCAAGACTACTATGTTGCTAACTTTACCCATTAAGATAATGAGGGTGCTTCTATTTGTTAGTGTATGTTTCATCAACTAGTCCCACTATTACAGTAATCTCACTCTCTCAATATATGTGCCAACAGGGATGCTCGATTTTGGTGGAACTGCACAAAAACTTTGGGTGCTTCATTGCCTCGACAGCTTCCGTCCTTTCCTGTCAGTCGCTAATCTCCGCTTGCTTTCTTCCTTTGCTGTCAGTCGCTTGGCTTATCTCGGCTTCCAGTCAAAGGAAATAGTAATTGATATGCTACCTCACACAGGTTGGTACTGGTCTTTATCCTGATTATTGTGCCTGTCATATGTATTGGTAATTTGGTATTGTGCTACTGTTTGCCGATTTCATAAAGGAGTAATTTGGAGCCTGAACTCGCAGGCAAATCATTACATCGGGTGATTTCAGTAGAACTGCACAAAATGATCAGATGGACAGGTACTTATGCTGCTGCTATGTACTCCAAAGTTCACTCAGACAAGCATCGATGTTGACAAGAAGTGCCTATATTCATTCGAGTATCAACCGGCGTCAACCAATTGTCAAACTCCAAGTATTAGGAGAGTGAACGCCAAAAATATTGCTTGGTGCATAGCCCAGAAAAACGCAGTCCAGTCTTTGGTCCCAACTTGTGCCTTTTGGTTATCGGCACATATGGTAGCGAACTATATGGCATGGAGTCTAAAGATTCCAGACAAGTTGGTTGACGCGTATATTCATCTGGCACTTAATCAGTCTGCACGCCAAGGATGCTCCATTTCAGTTGAACTGCACAAAAAATTTGGGTGGTTCATTTTCTCAACCGCCTCCTTTCTCGTCTGCAATGTAGAATTTTGGCGAGATACAGGACCAAGATGAGCCAGTAAACTAGTTGGATGAAAGTAGTGGCCAAGTTGCTCAAACCTCCCTCGGCACGAGGCCACTATTTGAGGATAAACCTACAAGCAAAGTTCAGATTGTCTGTGCTGCCTCTTATGTACTCGAAAGTTTACTCGTACAAGAACTAATTTTAGCAAGAAGTACCTCCGATTGAACACCATTTACCAGTCTGTACCCTAGGTAATTAAAGTTCGTCCATGGATCATATTGGCTGTGATCTCAATCATTTGGATGCATAAACATACTGAACATGTGTATATCTGAATCTTTTTGTGAATTATGTATGAATATTGTCGTGTGATCTATCAATCATTTGGATGCATAGATATGCTGAGCTTGTGTATATATGAATCTTTTGAGTTGTTGATAGTGAATGTTGGCTATGAATATGAACGTGTCCTGTGAACCTGAGTTTGATATGAATGTTTACCTTTTCTGTTGTATTTGTGTGTGAACTTGTTAGTATGCCTACTGTGGGGTATAAAACGCAGGTCTCTTATAAAAGTAATGCTGTGTCCAATTTATGTTTTCCCTTCTAACCACATTATATATATTTATATTATTACTATTATCGTATATTTTATAGAGACTTATATATACATTATAAAAACATCCCACGTGTTATTAACTTATAAAAGTAAATGTTTAACGGAAGTTGGCAAGGAAAATCCTGGTTGTTTTTGACTCACAGGCAAGGAAAATCCTGGTGATTGCGTACAAAAGCTTGCGAAGATTTTAAGGACCAATTTAATAATAACGCGCTCATTTTTATTTTGAGCAATAACTCGCTAATTTCTTAATTATATATATATATAATGTGCCTCTCCGGTTTATTCTTTGATATTAATTGCTCCTTCTAACATAACATTATATATATAACGAGCCCACCTAATACGTGTATTTCAAGGAAGTGCAAATGGGCTGGGATTTCTTAGAAAATATAAATGGGCCTGATTGACGCGAAATTATTTGTTCACCCAGCCCAGCAAATGGACTGTACATTCTAGAAAACATGGGTTAAATATATGCCACATTTTTGCAGGCTGACATGTGGGCCAATAGGTCGAAGCCTACGCAGGGCGTTGTCAACTTGGTCAACAAATGATTGTGTCATCCACAACCATTGGATTTATATCCAACGGCCGGCATGCACCTTCAATCTCTCGTCTTCTTCCTCCAGCGTCGCCGGGACCGCCTGGTCCGGCCTCCGGCGGCTAGCGGCTCTGCTTAGCACGCATCGCTGCGAAGCGCTACCCCACCGCCGGCCAGGCTATCCCTCCACCCCTCGACACCTCCTGTTATTCTCCACAGACTACAGCCCCATGCCGCAACAGAACCAGTTATAACCCTTCTCCTCCTCTCAATCTGCGACTCCACTGCCGCGTTTTCCCATCTCCGAGTCGTTCCCGTCCGGGGCCTCGCCGTCGTCCACCGCCTCGCTGCGTTCGGTGCGGCGTGGTCAACAAACGAGAGTCATCGGAAGAGGACTGTACGTGGAGAGCCTGACGGCTGGGACCCACGAGGTCCATGGTCGCACGCAAGGAAAGTTCCTCCTTATTAAGCTGAAAAAAATGTTTCCTCCACCTGACAGCTGGGACCCACCGGCTGTATCTTCGCACGGAAGGAAGTGCCTCCTTGTTTTGCAAAAAAAATATTCATCCCGTTGACAGCTGGGACCCGTCAGATTTGGTGACTGACTTGTGGGCCTACTAAGCAGACGTGTATGCATGGCTTTGTCAACTTAATCAACAAATGATTCTAGCAGCTGGACCGTTGGATGTTAATCCAACAGCCGTGCTCCTTCTTCAACCTCTGTTCTTGCTCCTGTCTCCCGTGGGCGGCACCGCGGCTGTGCTGCCGCGCACCCGAACCAGTGAAGTTTCCCACTACTCTCCATCTGCGACTCCACTGCCCCGTCTTCCCCATCTCCGGGTCGTTCCAGTCTGGGTGCGCTCGGCACGGTGTGTCAACGTGGTCAACAACCGAGAGTCATCGGAAGATGACTGTACGTGAGAGGCTGACAGTGGGGACGCACCACGCCCATGGACGCATGCATGCAACGGAACACGGCAAGGTCAACATGGTCAAGGAACGACTTCCATCGGAAGTATATTGTACGTGGAGAGTCTCAGCTGGGTCCACGGCCGCAGCAAGTAAGTGCCTCCTTATTACGCGGAAAATAATGATTCCTCCAACTGACAGCAGGGACCCACTGGACGGGCCACCGTATTTTGCGAAAAAACGTTTGCCCCCTGACTGCTGGGACCCACCTGACGGGCCACCGTATTTCGTGAAAAAACGTTCCCCCCGCTGTCAGCTCGGACCCACCGGAAGTGCCTCCTTATTATGCAAAAAAAAATGAATACTCCCCTGGTTAGCTGGGACCCACCTTGGTGGGAGGCTGACTTGTGGGCCTACTAAGTTGACGGGGACGAAGGGCTTTGTCAACTTAGTCAATATGAACGATTCTAGCTCCAGTGACCGTACGATGTCCATCCAACGGCCGTAGTGCTTCTTCAACCTCTGGTCTTCTTGCTCCAGCCGCCCAAAGCAGCGCCGGTCGTGCCGCATGCTCCTGCCTCCCGTGGCCGGCTGTGCTGCCGCGGAGGCCTCACCGCCCCCTACTATTCCCACCGCTGGCCAGGCCCTGCGGCGACAGCAGCCTCACACCGCAGCCGAACCAGTGAACCCTCGTACTCCTCTCCGCGCGGGCTTCCACTGCCGCGTCTTCCCCGGCTCCGTGTCGTCCCCTTCCTAGGGCTCGCCGTCGTCCACCGCCGTGGTGCTCTCCGCGCGGCGTGGTCAACGTGGTCAAGGAACGACTTCGATCGGAAGAGTACTGTACGTGGAGAGGCTGACAACTGGGTCCACGGCCACAACCCAGTTTTTTTGTGATTTGCTAAGTAAGTCGCTTTGTCAGGCCTGTTGGGCTGCAAATCTTTCAAGACGAGGAGAGCTTTCATTCGGCTGGCCGAGAAAATGGCCCATCAGTAATGAGAAATGGGCCGTACATTTTTAAAACACATCAAATCGACAATTAGTTTTAAATATCTTTTTTTCATTTTGAGATTTTAAATTACATTAATTTTTATGCGTGGAGAATTTGTTGGATTTTATATTGATATACGTTTATTTTTAAAATCAGTTTGAATGTGAGTCGAAATTTCGGGATTAAAAATAGTTCAGACCGCACCGAAATATGCAAAATTTCGTATAATTTTTTAACCGTGGCCACAATATGGGCTGTAATGCTAACAAAAAGAATATGAGCTCCAAAAAAACCTTAATAATTAGCAAATGGGATGTAAATTATTAGAAATAATGGCAGATGGGCTGTATGCTGTTTTCCACAGATTTGAGGCTTTCCTAAAAAAAAGGTTGACGCACAAGCAGTGACTGTTGGATGGCCATCCAAAGGCCGTCGTGCTTCTTCAATCTCTACTCTTCCTGCTCCAGCCGCTCAAACAAGCGCCGGCGGGACTGCCTGCTCCCTCCTCCCCGCGACCGGCTCTGCTGCCGCGCAGGCCTCACCGCCCCACCGTACTCCCATCGCTGGCCTAGCCATCCCTCTACTCACCCACACCTGTTGTTATTCTCCGGCGACGGGAGACGAACCAGTAAACCCTTGTACAGTCGTACTCCCCTCCGCGTGGGAAACAACTGCCGAGTCTTCCCTGCCTCCGTGTCGTTCCCTTCCTAGGCCTCAACGTCGTCCACCGCCCTGGTGCTCTCGGCGCGGCCTGGTCAACGACCGACATGCATCTGAAGTGGACTGTACGTGGAGAGGCCGACGGCTGAGTCCACGGCCGCACGCAAGGAAATGCCTCCTTATTACGCGCAAAATAATGATTCCTCCACCTGACATCAGGGACCCACCGAAAGGGCCTCTGTATTTCGTAAAAAAACTTTAGCGCCGCTGACAGCTCGGACCCACCAGCTATATCTTCGCACGCAAGGAAGTGCCTCCTTATTACGCACAAAAAAATGAATACTCCCCCTGTTAGCTGGGACTCAGTATAGTGGCAGGCTGACTTGTGGGCCTACTAAGTTGACGGGGACGGAGGGCTTTGTCAACTTAGTCAATATGCACGATTCTAGCTCCAGTGACCGTACGATGTCCATCCAACGGCCGTAGTGCTTCTTCAACCTCTGGTCTTCTTGCTCCAGCCGCCCAAACCAGCGCCGGTCATGCCTCGTGCTCCTGCCTCCCGTGGCCGGCTGCGATGCGGCGGAGGCCTCACCGCCCCCTACTACTCCCACCGCTGGCCAGGCCATCCCTCTACTCACCCACACCCCCTGTTATTCTGCGGCGACGACAGCCTCACACCGCAGCGAACCAATTAACCCTCGTACTCCTCTACGCGTGGGCATCCACTACCGCGTCTTCCCCGGCTCCGCGTCGTCCCCTTCCTAGGCCTCACCATCGTCCACCGCCCTGGTGCTCTCGGTGCGGCGTGGTCAACATGGTCAAGGAACGGCTTCCATCGGACGTGGACTGTACGTGGAGAGGCTGACAGCTGGGTCCACGGCCGCAGCATGGAAGTGCCTCCTTATTACGTGCAAAATAATTATTCCTCCATCTGACAGCGGGGACCCACCGGACGGGCCACCGTATTTCGCGAAAAAACGTTTGCCCCTGACTGCTGGGACCCACCAGCTACATCTTCGCACGCAAGGAAGTGCGTCCGGGCAAAAAAAAGATTCGCCCCCTGACTGCTGGGACCCACCAGCTACATCTTCGCAGGCAAGGAAGTGCCTGACAGTCGGGACCCACCTGGTCGAAGCGTACGTAGCGTTGTCATTCTGGTCGCGAACGTGTACGTACATATATACTGGTGGATGTAGAGGCGCGCACGTGTCGTAGTAGAGGCGCGTACGTGTCGTAGTAGAGGCGCGCACGTAGCGTGTACATGTACATACAGCGGCCAGGGTGCAAGAAAGAAAATACGAACACGTATGTGTACATACGGGCGGGGTCTCGAACGCCTACTCGCGCATATGTACGACCAGGGCTCGTGTACATGGCTGGGTCGGAACGGAGAAACGCGTCGTCGTCGTGTTCATGGGGAGGCAACGGAATGCGTCGTGTTCATCGGGAGGCAACGGAACGCGTGGGAGCCAACCGGCTGGGTCGGAACGGAATGCGTGGTCGTGTTCATCGGGAGGGCTTGGACGGAACAGGCGATGGAAACGAGGCCTGGCGTACCGCACAACGGAGGAAACGGACCTCCTACGTTCGGAACAGGGTCCTGTTGATCAGGAGGGGTGTGGCATACCATAAAACGGAGGAAACAGACCTCCTACGGTCGAAACGGGGGTCCTGTTGATCGGGTGGGGTGTGGCGTACCGCAAAACGGACGAAACGGACCTCCTACGGTCGAAACGGGGGTCCTGTTGATCGGGAGGGGTGTGGCATACCGCAAAACGGATGAAACGGACCTCCTACGGTCGAAACGGGGATCCTGTTCATCGGGAGGGGTGTGGCGTACCGCAAAATGGGACTCCACGGGATACTCTTCATCTCCACCGTCGACCTCCTCCAGCCTCCACGGGCTACCGTCGACCTCCTCTAGCCTCCACGGGCTCCTGTTCATCCAGCCTCCACCGCGCGCTACTCCACCGGCTACTGTTCAACCACCCCTCCACGGGCACCCCTCCACCGTCTATTGTTCATCCAGCCCTCCACACCACGGGGTCCTGTTCAACCACCCCTCCACGGGCACCCCTCCACCGTCTACTGTTCATCTAGCCCTCCACCACACCACGGGGTCCTGTTCATCTAGAGGCAACGCCACCGCTCACTGTTCATCCAACCCCCCCCCCCCCCCCCGCAAAGCTCACTGTTCATCCCAGAGGCATCATCGATCGGCTTCAGTTAGCAGCAGTAGCGAAGGAATCGCTCGATCGGTGGTGGAATTGTCACGGCAGATGTCCTTAGTGTCAGGACTTCGTCGCGAGGCCAGCGCATCTATGTGGTAGCTTGAGAGGGGTTGGGCGGAATCGAGAGACGCAACACAAGACAAGGATTTAGACAGCTTCGGGCCCTGGGAAACATCATCCGGTAATAGCCCTACATGCTGTTTATGGCTAGGTCTCATTATGCTCATGAAGGAGTCGCCGCATAAACCAGCTCTCCTCTTAGGATGTGTCTAACCCTAGAGATTATTTTCTTGTCCCTCCCTCTTGGGGAGCCCTGCCCCTCCTTATATAAGTTAGAGGGGCGGGTTACATGTGGAGTCCTAGTAGGACTAGGACTAGTCTATCTTCTCTTACAAGTTGATTACAAGTCCGGGTCTTGCTTCCTCGTAAAGGAAATATTCGTGATCCCTTTCCTCTTAATCCGGCCCATCATAACATGAGCCGGCCTTCTGGGCTTTGGGCCTTGTTGTCCATCTGACCCGCCCGCCGGGTTACTAATGAGTCGCCAAGATCGGGCAGGTTATTTGTGAATCGCCAAGCTCCGGGCGGGTCACCAGTGAGTCGCCAATTCCGGCCGGGTCATACCACGGGGTATATCCCCGACATTAGCCCCCAGTTTAATTTGGATTTATCCATGTTAAACTGATCCTGTAAAATAAACACAAGAACAAACTTGATAGGTTGTGCTCCGGGTTAAATTTTTGTAAGTCAGCACCTGATCATCTTTTAAATCCTTGTCCTTTCCTTCTTGATACATGCCCATGAACTCATAGCAAATCTCCTTTAGTAGATATGTTCAAACTTTGTGAATGCAAAAAATCCAGATACTTCTTTTAAGAAATCCGGGTCAATAGGCCAGCTTCAGAGTCAATTTGCTGGCATTGGTCTCCTGTAGAGAAATATTGTAAGAAATAATCCACTTGAATCGTCTTCCAAAGCGTCGGCTTAAAACATATTGGTCTTGAAATACTCATCTGACTTTCAGCCGACTTGAAGAGGTAAAACTTGCCGGTTTATCATAACCCAAATTGTCGGCTTGTAAATATTGATAGCATTGGGTCATAACTGTTGCCGACGCCGGGTCATAATTATTGGTGACACCGGATCATGGTTGTTGCAAACACCGGGTCAATTTGATCTGTTCAAAACTGAGAATTTGAAGATTTTTCCCCCTTATATGTATATCACCTGTAGCCCTCAAGTGCCGTGTTGTCATGCTTGCAGCAACCAGGGACTTGTAATTGCCTTATGCTCATAAAACTTCAACCAGTGTAACCCCCAAGGGCCGGGTCATTATGCAATAATGAGCAGGGACTTTGTAAATATGATCATGTAAACTGGAGCAACAACGTGTAGCCCCCAAGGGCCGGCTCAGTAAGACATTACTGAGCTGGGACTTTGTATATAATTCATTGATAATAACATCATATGATGTAATCTCCACCATGGGGCTTGAACCCATGTCCATAAGGTTAAGAGCTTTGTACTCTACCAACCGAGTAGTGGATCTTTCAATGTAATGGACTAAGGCTTGTGCACCTTGAATTTTTGATAGGAGCAATTGGTAGCCCCCAAGGGCCGGCTCATTACAATGTGATGAGTCGGGTCTTCAATAAGTTGAGCAAAAAATGACTTTGCATTAGCCCCCAAGTGCCATGGTGCATGCTGGCAGTGACATGGGACTTTGCATATTCGATGTAATCTCAACTTGAATAATGTAGCCCCCAAGTGCCAGGTCGTAAGCCTGCAGCGACTCGGGACTATTCTTTCCATTGTAGAATAAATCATATCCATTGATAAAATAATAGCCATTGCGCCAAAGCGACTTTGAATACCTCATCTGCTGATAAGTCAATCCGGAGTTTAAATACCCGGCAGCTCTTGGCCGATGGCGATTTAATACGCCTCCATTGTAAGCCGGAATTTGTACAACCCGGCGGCTTATAGCCTTTGAGAAAATCAAGAATTGATAACCCTTTTGAGACACCACTTTCAATCTATGATGATGGGCTTGAATTTAATCATTTATGTAAGTCATAGCTCTGTAAATCCTGCGGAGTTTAAACAACATATGCCCTGGCGACTTAACGTCAAAAACCAGGGCGGGTAACCACCCAAATGTAGTCTTATCCTGCACATAATTAGATCACAAGATCCCTTGGCGGTTTATCGCAGGGCGGGTCATAATATCTCACATATAACCATTGATGTGTAACAAGGAGTCACAGATAAGCCTGTTATGAACCATAACTTTGAAACATAACTATAATAATAATATTATACCTGTGATATTGAATTTTCACTGCCGGTTTATGTGACCTGTGCAGTAAGGGTGATAACCCAAACTTTAGAAATCAAGACTTCCAAATGTTTATGATTGTCATATGATGGCAACTTATCATCCAAAGTCAAACCGGGTTAAATAGCAACCACTCATATACACTTTAGATATGATCAAAAGAGCTTCAAATAAAATCAAAAAATTGTTTGCAAAAAGAGACTTCAAAAAATTTGAGGCTTCTGATTCGAATACGATCAGAAAACCGTCCCAAAGGGGTTAAGCTAATATTCGAATACGATCATATAGCCCCTAGTGGCTTTGGCGTTGCCGATCAAGAGGGTACCGACAGCTATGTTCTCTTTGGTTCGAATACGACCTATGTTTGAACAGGAAGCCCCCAAATGACCTTGAGAGTTGTTTAACGACGCTGATTCGAATACGATCCACGTCGGTTCCCAAAAGGGGTTGAGCTATGATTCGAATACGATCAAGAAGCCCCCTAGTGAGCTCGGCAGTGTGCCGATCAAGAGGGTACCGACAGCTATGTTCTCTTTGGTTCGAATACGACCTATGTTTGAACAGGAAGACCCCAAGTGACCATAATAAGATAAGCCGTAAGGCAGGATACCCATGTTTGAACCGCGCATCATGGCAGCAAGTTCTCTTTTGGCAACCCTTAATTTGTTTGAGAACTCGAACTTGCGAGAGATTAATTCTTTTTGAACTGGAACTTTAAACCGGATTTGAGAGTTTCAAAGCTTTGTAAGAGACAAATTTACCTTGAGCCGGATATTGAACCGGATTTGAGAGCTTCAAAGCTTTGCGGGAGAAAGATGTCTCTTGAGCCGGATTTTAAACCGGAATCTTTAATTTGAACCGGCAATTTTCTGACGGCCTTTAAATTTTCATCAATATGGCGGTGGCCTCCGGAACCAGGTTATCCTTCCCTCCAATGACCCGGAGTTCCCGAGTCATGTCAGCAGTTCACAACAATTAGTACCAGATCAGCCAACTAGTATTAGTGCTTCTGTAGCAATAGTAGTAACACTAGTAACCAAGGCGTACAGTATCCTTGATCTTCACATGCATTAAGTAGTACCAGTAGTTGACATGACTTATCTTGATCAACATGGAAGCAGCAGTGGCCACCACAAAAGCCGGAGGAAAGAATACAGGAACCAGTAACTCTCCTTCACCTGATTTCTTCTCACGCGTGTATACATATCTAAAGCAGCAGTGACTTTAGTGGAAATGAGCGGGTCGCGACTGCGCACGCACGGAACGCAGCAGAAGTGCGCCGGGGTGGCAACGAGGACGACTCAACACAAAGGAGGCGGCAGCTCGCAGCTCAACAGAAACGGTTTCACGGAGGGTGAGCCTGTACAGGAGGCGGCGCTCGAGCGGCGGCTTGGCGCGTCAGGCGGCTCACGTTGCTGCTGGAAGCGAAGACCAGGCAGTGCGCGGAGGAGCGACGGGCCAGGTAGTAAGGCAGAGACGGTCGGCGGCTCGGAGCGAGGTGCGGCAGAAACAGGGGCGCGCCCGCAGGGTCGACAGGGTGGCTGCCCTTTTGCTGTAGCAGTTGTAGATGGCAGGTGACCCGCCAGCAGCGGTAGAGGCGGGCAGCCGGCCTGACGCGGCTCGGCGGGGCCGGCTCCAGGCGACTCAGAGGCGGGGCTGAACCCGACGGAGCGTGGCGCGGGACGGTGCTGGTCAGGGCCGCGAGTGTCGAAGCAGAGGCGACTTGGCTTGACAGGGGCAACTCCAGGCGGCGGCGTCTTTCAGGCGAGGCCGGAGAAGCGTTCGGGATGAGGCCCGGCGGCTCTCAGCTACTGCGAGGCGATTGGTTGGAGTCAAAATAAACCACTATATCGCCGGCGACTCAGCAACGCGGAGATGGCGATTTAACACGAAGGTTTGAACACCGCTGTAACCATAGGAGCAGAATAAAGGTGCTCCGCGACGGTGGCGGGCTGGAGAGGCACGGTGCAAGGGGTTCTCAGCCGGGGGTAAGTAGGCCTGGAACGGAGACGGCCGGCGGTTTGGAGCCGGAGGCGGCGCGAGATACGGCGACGAGGCACACCAGCGAGGGGAAAACGCATCGTAGCCATATCCACTTCCGAATCGTGGCCGTATCCACTTCCTGGTCGTGGTCATCTTTTCCTTTTCCTGATCCGATTTCCACTGTTGAAAGCTGCCAGTGCTCCAAAATCACTCTAACTTTGGTTTATCTCTCGGTCTCGTCAACTCGACATCTTTTCAGCGACCGGCGGCACACTTTTAACTCTGATTTGTTTAAACTTTCAATTGTGACTGATCACACGGAGTTGACATAGATCCTTCTGAACCGTCACTTTTTGATCCAAAAATCACGAACTCCTCGATCCCTCGGAGAGACCCTCCAAGAACTCATCACCATCGTGCGCAGGCCCCACGGTGGGCGCCAACCGTCGTGGAATTGTCACGGCAGATGTCCTTAGTGTCAGGACTTAGTCGCGAGGCCAGCGCATCTATGTGGTAGCTTGAGAGGGGCTGGGCGGAATCGAGAGACGCAACACAAGACAAGGATTTAGACAGCTTCGGGCCCTGGGAAACATCATCCGGTAATAGCCCTACATGCTGTTTATGGCTAAGTCTCATTATGCTCATGAAGGAGTCGCCGCATAAACCGGCTCTCCTCTTAGATGTGTCTAGCCCTAGAGATTATTTTCTTGTCCCTCCCTCTTGGGGAGCCCTGCCCCTCCTTATATAAGTTAGAGGGGCGGGTTACATGTGGAGTCCTAGTAGGACTAGGACTAGTCTATCTTCTCTTACAAGTTGATTACAAGTCGGGGTCTTACTTCCTCGTAAAGGAAATATTCGTGATCCCTTTCCTCTTAATCCGGCCCATCATAACATGAGCCAGCCTTCTGGGCTTTGGGCCTTGTTGTCCATCTGACCCGCCCGCCGGGTTACTAATGAGTCGCCAAGATCGGGCAGGTTATTTGTGAATCGCCAAGCTCCGGGCGGGTCACCAGTGAGTCGCCAATTCCGGCCGGGTCATACCGCGGGGTATATCCCCGACACTCGGGTTCAGTAACGCGTAGCCGCAGTGCAATCGCTCGGGTTCAGTTAGAGCCCAACGCCTCGCTGGGGTTCAGTTAGAGCCAACGTCTCACACACACGCGCGTGCGTGTATGAGAGAAACGCGCATCGCTCGGCCCCCAACCTCCCACCGTAACCGGGAACTCCCCAAAATTTTCCTCGCCCTCGCTTCTACCACGGTTTTTTCCGTCATGGACGGCCCAAAGAATGTCATGCAGCTGTGTCTCCGGCCCGCCCAGGGCGAAAAGCCCATTTCCTGTCATGATTTTTTGTCATAGAAGTAGGATCCCACCACATCTATGATGATACCGGGTTTTGTCACAATTATCGTCATAGAAGTGTCATATGTATGACAGAAAAAAAAATCGTTCGGCCCAAAATGTCACGGATGTGTCTTTTTTTGTAGTGAAGTGCCGGGTTGTCATGCTTGCATCAACCTGGGACTTGTAATTGCTTATAAAAACTTCAATCAGTGTAGCCCCCAAGGGCCGGCTTAGTAAAATAATACTGAACCGGGACTTGATATATACTTCAATGAAAATAACATCTTATAATGTAGCTTCCATCGTAGCGCTTGAACTCACGTCCACAAGGTTAAGAGCTTTGTGCTTTACCAACTGAGCAATGGACCTTTCAATATAATGGTTTTAAGACTTGTGTACCTTGAATTGTTGACAGAAGCAATTGGTAGCCCCCAAGGGCCGGCTCATTACAATGTGACGAGTCGGGTCTTCCATAAAGTGAGCAAAAAAATGACTTTGCATTAGCCCCCAAGTGCCATGGTGCATGCTGGCAGTGACATGGGACTTGCATATTTGATGTAATCTCAATTTGAATAATGTAGCCCCCAAGCGCCGGATCGTGAGCCTGCAGCGACTCGGGACTATTCCCTCCATTGTAAAAACAAATCATGTCCATTAATAAAATAATAACCATTGCGTTGAAGTGACGTTGAAGACCTCCATCATGATATTGGCTATTGATAACCATAATAAAAATCCAGCCATGTTGGCTATTAAAGATTTGAATAATATAATCCAATGATTTATAAGCGCATGATTCCAATGGCGCAATCCAAATATATACTGGCGACTTATAGTCGAAAGCCAGGCCGGGTTAATAAACACCGGATTATAACTGATCATGTACTGACAACTTGTAGTTGAAAGTCAAGCCGGGTTAATGAACACCGGTTTATCAAAACATTATAAATGTCACCAAAAGAGAAAAAACTTGGCAAACAAAAGCATATGAAAAACTTGTAGTCGAGGCTTTTCACGGGCTGCCAGGCCCCAAATTCGAGGCTTTTCATGGGCTGCCAAGCCACTGAGTTAAACCATTTCACAAAGCCTTTTATGATGGTCCTCCATCTTTAACCAATCGCCGGTCTATCATTGACAAGTTCAGGGTCATATGCGATTGACTTGTCAAGTTGGCGGGTCATACCAGGCTTACCTGGGTGGAGTGACTTACTTAATGAAGGCAGGTTAACCCGGGGTTTTAGGTGTATATACCAGGCTTCCAAGCCACGGCTTGATAGCCTATTGCAAGTGTAGATTTCTTTGTTCATTGCGATAGCAAAGAATCCCCAAGCAACATTTTGAGCTGTGCTCAACGGGTGCCTATGTTTGAGTTGTTCTTGACAACACTCTTTGGCCCCTAAGTAATGGCATTGTGCCAGCCAAAAGGTGTAGCTATGGTTGAACACAACCAAGCCCCCAAGTGACTTACTGTCGTGGCTTTTGAGCCAGCCAAGAGGTGTAGCTATGGTTCGAATACAACCAAGCCCCCAAGTGACTTACTGTCGTGGCTTTTGAGCCAGCCAAGAGGTGTAGCTATGGTTCGAATACAACCAAGCCCCCAAGTGACTTTGTGGCATTGCGCCAATCAAGAGGTGTAGCTATGGTTCGGATACGACCAAGCCCCCAAGTGATCAATGCGGAATATCCATGTTTGAACCGCGCATCATGGCAACATGCCCTCTTCGGCAACCTTTAACTTTTTGCAAGAGATAAATTCTTCTTGAACCGGGATTTTTAAACCGGATATTGAGAGCTTCAAAGCTTTGTGGGAGACATCTTTCACTTGAACCGGATTTTAAACCGGAATCTTTATTTTCAGCCAGAAATTTTCTGACGACATTTAAACTCGAACTTGCGAGAAATTAATTCTTTCTGAACCGGAAATTCTTAAACCGGATTTGAGAGCTTCAGAGCCTTGTGGGAGAACAGATTTTCCTTGAACCGGATTGTAAACCGGATACTCGAGAGCTTCAGTGAGACTGACTTCCCTTGAGCCGGATTTTAAACCGGAATCCTTTCTGATGACCCGGACCTTCTTCATTAAGCCGGGTTTTTGTAACTGTCATATATTTTCTAAACCGGAAATTTTCTGACGGCCTTTAAATTTTCATCCATATGGTAGTAGCCTCCCGTGATATAAGCCGGCATAACTTGTATATCATTGGTGTTGATAGCACGATGTGAATCCACAGAAGGTTGAGGTGACTGCGGCGGGTTATAAATGATCCCGTATGAGCCGTGTCAGCAACTCGGCCAATGGTTCCTTCCAACTGGCGATTTTTGAAGTTAACAAAACTGTAGTGGCGGCGACTTGTGCGCCTTCCCATTGAGCCATCCAGTGCAAACGGCGGTTGATGATAATTTGCCTCCAATTTGAAAGAAAACTGGGCTACCCAAGCTGTGACTTGCTCATACTCAATAAACAGCTCATGCAGACAGGTGCGGCCCGGTATGTTGATGTGGACCAGGCCGCGAGAGACGGACAACCTGTGCACGCTTTATTGGGTAATTCGCACGGTCCTGACGAGTTGATGCGGACTGGACCGCGATATAAACCGGCATGGGTTATCCAACAGCTCAGCGATATAATAATCCCTTTTTGCAGTAGACAATTTGTCCTGCATTGGAAAACTTGCAAGCCAGAGTAATTGCTCTTTTTTAAAAAAAAAAGCAATACATAATATGAAAATATAATGGATGAATTTCACCTGATATGTTAAGCCAGAAAATATCCACCGCGGAGTTGATGATCACCACGCTGAAACTGAAATCAAAAAAGGCGAGTCGGCCATGCGGGCAGACGGATGAATCGGCTGCGGCGTTTGTACAACGGTAGTAACAAGCAAGTTGTCCTTCGCGTTGTAAACCGGCGCGGACACATGAACCGGCGGCGAGGGCGGACGGGCGAGTCGTCCGTGGCGTTGTAAGGCGGCGCGGACGGGCGATTCAGCCGACGTGTTGATGCAAATTGGACCGCAACACACTTGTCCGTGAAGCTAATGTTTGTGAACGACCCATGATCTGTGCATAAAGCTCATTAGTTAACCTGGCACTTTGGATAGGCCGGACCGCAGGGCGGACAGTAACGACCACAGCATCAGAGGCGGCTCGGAGAGAAGAATCGGTCACGGCATTGTAAGCCGGAGCGGACGGGCGAGTCGGCCACGGCGTTGTAAGCCGGTGCGGGAGTCCGTTGAGTAAGGACGACCACCTGTGTCGAATGATGTTGGCACGCCTCCATCTCCGCAGTATAATGCCACTTTGTAATGAATAATTCTCCTGCATATAAAACACAGCAGGGCAAAGTAGTTTTGCTCGGATGAATTAATATGTGCTTAAAAATAAATAGGATAAATAGCACCTGATTCGCCCAGACGACAGATGATCCTTAAGTCTTCACGGCGAGACAGCTTTTGAGGTTTTCTTCGAGACCCGACTCCGTATGATCCGTTTTCTTAATCTGGGAAATACCTTTCTGGCCCTGCTAGACATGTATTGTGTCTTAACGAGGCTTGAGACGTCTGGCGACAGCTCAGAGACGTCTGGCGGGCCGAGGACGGAGGAGGCCATGACAAGACCGGTGCGGCTGAGGTGACCCGCGGTGCGCTGGGCGAAGACAGGCGCGCGGGGCGCTGCGGCCGATGGCGGGTCTGCTCCTCGGCCCAACAGGGCCGGTGACGCCGCAGACCATGACGGCGGCGGGACGATCCGGGAGCGGCTCAGAGGAAGCAGCTTGACGGAGGTGAGCATTAGTGACTATGGCCGGCTTGGCGGCGGTCTGCTGCAGATTCAGGGCCGGAGGAGGCAGGGCGATAAGGCGACGGCCTCCGGTTGAGAATCATGTTTGAGACGGAAACGTGCTCCGCGACGAGTCGGCGAAGGCGCACGTCGGCTTGTCACTACCAAGGCAGCGCACGGGCCGATTGACTATCCTCTCTTTCTAAATCGTTGAAGCCGTTGACCCTTTGACCAAAACGTGCAAGCACTTGGCAAAGGAACCTGTCCATTGGGATGAAGTACTCCCGTCCCCGTCCCGTTGATGTATTTGGTCAGTCTTGGACTTGTATATTTTTTTTTGGTATGCGGAGGACGAATCTGATTTTGATTCCGTGCCGACCGTGTTGACGACTCGGACTTCTTGCTTCTGCAACTCCGGCTTTGTCAGGTTGCAGCTTGTGCTCTTCACGTTATACAGCAGATTTGACCCATGATTTGATGTGTTGACAGCAGCAATTTGTCTTGGCACATAGAACGATGATTGATGTATTGTACTCTGAAATTTTGCAGCTGGCTGAGTGCGGCGGCGCTGATGTGGAAATTGCGTTGGGATTCATCGCTTTGCGAGATTTCTCACGAACACCCGTGAGTCGGAAACCATACGATGGATCACCCATATCTGATGTACGCCGCTATCAAAGAAACTTTTTCCCTTTGATCTGTTTTATGCGGACACTGAAACTTTTTTAATCTCAACTGATGAATTCGAAGTTGATGTAGATCCTTCCGTGCTCGATTTTTGTTATCTGACCAATTGCAATCTTCTCGAACCCTAGAAAAGCTCCCTCCAAGAACTCAACACCACCGTGCGCAGGCCCCACGGTGGGCCCGAACTGTCGTGGTTTTGTCACGGCAGATGTCCTTAGGGTGAGGACTTAGTCGCGAGGCCAATGCATCTATGTGGTAGCTTGAGAGGGGTTGAGCGGAATCGAGAGACGCAACACAAGACGAGGATTTAGACAGCTTCGGGCCCCGGGAAACATCATCCGGTAATAACTCTACATGCTGTTTGAGGCTAGATCTCATTACGCTCATGAGGGAGTCGCCATAAACCGGCTCTCCTCTAATTGTGTCTAGCCCTAGAGATTATTGATTGTTGCCCTCTCCCTTTTTGGGGAGCCCTGCCCCTCCTTATATATGTTGAAGGGGCGGTTTACATGACTAATCCTAGTTGGATTAGGATTACTCTATTACAAGTGGAGTCCTAGTCTTGCTTCCTTTGTAAGGGAATATTTCTTGTGCTTTCCTCATAAACCAGCCCACACCATTAAACGTGAACCGGCCTTCTGGGCCTTGGGCCTCGTCATCCATTTGACCCGCCCGCCGGGTTACTAATGAACCGCCAAGATCGGGCGGGTTACCCGTGAATCGCCAAGCTCCGGGTGGGTTACCAGTGAGTCGTCCAGTCCGGCCGGGTTATACTTCCGGCCGGGGCCGCGGGGTATATCCCCGACAGCTATAGTCTCATTTTATCTAGATATGTGTGGTGTTACTCATACTACTAGTAACTAGCTATGTTACCACTTTCGTCCATTTCTTCATTTATTGCTTGCCACATCATCTATTTTATTTAAATATATGTGATATTACTACCTATGTTACTCCCACTGTGGGTAGTCTTAATGAAAAAGTTGTAAGTTATAAGTACATGCATGACTTGCTGATACAAGATTTTAATGGAACGTCTTTCAATAATTGAGATGACGTGGAAACACACATGTGTAGAAAATCTTGTAATGGTACCAACCAATGTCCTAATAAATTTCTAAGTCCATCTGTCTTGGTTCTGGAAAGTAACATACTTTGCCCGCTGGACATATCTTGTAAAGAGGTAAATGGTGTCCTCGCGTTGCAAGGGAAAAATACATAAAGTCAGATGAAGAAACAAACAATAACGGTCAACCGATGAATAGGGAATTAAATGACATTTCAGTGAAATAACAACAAAAGAAGACAACGAAAACGGGACTTGGATTAACTGAGTTCGAGCTCATATGTGCCCGGGTGAACAATAAAATCCGAGAAAATCGTAAAAAAATCAAAACATTCTGAAAGAAAAAATTGTGGCAAGACTTAGTATGACATTCGTGGAAGTCGTGGCAAAAAAAATAAACACTCCAAAATAACTTTTTGGTGCATCAATTTCCTTTTGTCACAACTTCCATGTATGCCATTTTCGCAATGAAATTTTGTAAGCACTGAAAATATTTATCAAAATAGATTTTTTTTTTGAATTTTACTGTTCACTCGAGCTCATACGAGCTCTAGCTGAGAAGTGCGTTTTCGAAGAAAACGGTGAATTAACGACCAACGGATAGGCGGTAGAAGAAATAAAAATGGCGCAACAAGACGGTCCTATGCTTCGAGTTACATCCAAACTTGCCCTTGAGCAGGACTCCAAGCAGTCTAATACACAGGTCTAACATGCTTGTGCAGATTGACAACGGAATAAAATAGAAGCACACGTGACATAGGTGTATCTGGGATGAATAAAATTTCACTCTAAAGCGTCTCTATTGTGTTCGACGGTTTTTGCAAGAGCAGTTCTATATGAATGAAAGGAAAAATAATTTATGCTCCACATAGGCAAAAAGAGCAGTTCTATATGAATGGAAGGAAAAATAATTTATGCTCCACATAGCGAACGGATAGGCGGTAGAAGAAATAAAAATGGCGCAACAAGACGGTCCTATGCTTCGAGTTACGTCCAAACTTGCCCTTGAGCAGGACTCCAAGCAGTCTAATACACAGGTCTAACATGCTTGTGCAGATTGACAACGGAATAAAATAGAAGCACACGTGACATAGGTGTATCTGGGATGAATAAAATTTCACTCTAAAGCGTCTCTATTGTGTTCGACGGTTTTTGCAAGAGCAGTTCTATATGAATGAAAGGAAAAATAATTTATGCTCCACATAGGCAAAAAGAGCAGTTCTATATGAATGGAAGGAAAAATAATTTATGCTCCACATAGCGAACGATGAGGCTGTATTGACAAAAAGTAAGCACGCCCGGTGGGACTCGAACCCACAATCGCTTGATTAGAAGTCAAACGCCTTATCCATTAGGCCACGGGCGCTCTGAGGTATTACGCTCCACTTAAGTCTAATTATCTTGTCGGAACAGTTTCTCGAACGCGCACTTTGCCCCTCGATAGAAAAGAAAAGTCCATGATCCGATCACCCATCCATGAAGAAGCGCATATACAGTTTTATCCATGACTTGTTGCAGCCAAGCCCTTGCGTAGGTCGAACAGCCTATCACAAGCTGGACCCAAAAAAATTCACTAAGGCCTTGTTCGGTTGCATTGAGTTTGAGAGGGATTAAAGGGGATTGTGAGGGATTAAATCCCCTATAAGTCAAATTCCTCCCCAATCCCCTTCGAACCTCTCCAATCCCGTGGAGGAAGGGATTAAACGAACAAGCCCTAAACGTGTAAAGTTGATGAGGGGAAAATTTTGCTGCCTCGGGAAATCAATATCCATCATGTGCGACTTGTCACCAAATAGACCTTAGTTTTTCTTTAAAAAAAACTTTGATCTATTCATCATGCAAGACGGCATGCCAGTACAAAGAACACAAAATAACAAAAATTACATCAGTGTCCATAGACGACCTAACGACGACTAGAAGCACTGGACCAAGCCGAAGGCGCACCGTCGCCATCACCCCTCCCTAACTGGAGCCGGGCCAGACTTATTGAAGTAGACAGTCGGGAAGTCGTCGTGCTAAGGCCCCATAAGACCAGCGCACCAGAACAGTAACCGTCGATGATACATGAACGAAGACGAACAAAGACTGGATCCAAAAAATCCATCCAGGACCAGAACCGATTGGATCCCGCGAGATCCGCCGGAGATACACCTCCACACACCATCCGACAACGCTAGACGCATCAGCGGAATGGGGGCTAAGCAGAGAGAACCTTATCGCATCCTCAGGGAACTGCCACCGCCTCGTCTTCCCGAGCAGAACACAACCATAAGCAAACTCATAAAAACACCTAAAACCGGAGAAAGATCCCTCTCCCGGGTCTAGCTACAATGAGGTCATTTTGGATGCATCCCCCAAGTCTACCCCGAAGAGATCAATGTTTTGAGCGATTGAAATAATAAATGAAATCACAAAAGTCATTATGGAGTGGAACACATTTATTCATAATTGTTTGACCGAACTATAAGCATAATTGAGGAATATAAAAAGTTCTTAAATGGATAAAACTATGCGGTTGGGGTGGTGTACCACACGTGCTTGTTGGCGTTGCCGAATTTAAGAAATCAGGGTGCGGCACCTTTCCTCCTGGTATTGCCTACGCCTATGGTAGTTATCTTTGTGGATTCGGTTGAGTCTGTGGAGACCTTCATGTTCTCCTGAGCCGATGATGGAGCGGGGTCAGCTCTTGTTTTCTTCGATGGAGTAATGTCTCTAATTTTGTGGCCTCCTTTGTGTCGTCAACCCCGAGGGAGGCGAGCTCTGCTTCATAGAGTTCAAGGTTAGCCACCTCAACCTCATGTGTGTTCTTGGCAGCCCCGCTAACTGTAATCACCCCATTTGGGCCGGCTATTTTAAGCTTCACATATAAGCATCATGGGGGATTGCCATAAACTTTGAGTACACAAGCCGACCTAGGTGTTGCCGATCTTTGGGGTCTAGAGTCGGTTTCCCCATGAAATACCTCGGCGTCCCCATCAGCGTCACAAGCATTCGCCTGGTTCAGTTGCGGTTCATACTAGACCTAATTAGGGATAGAGTTGTGGGTTGGAAAGGTCACCTAATGTTGGTTGCGGTCGACATGTGTTGGTTCGCTGCATGCTTATTGTTATACCGACCTTTGCTCTTACGGTGTTGGGCGCCCCGAAAAAATTCTTCAAGGACATCGACAAGGTGTGATGTTGTTTCATACTGGCGCATGAGAATGGGATTTCTAGCATCAGCTACAAGGTGAAATGGCCCAAGTATGCTCTCCGGTCTAACACTCTAGGGCTTGGCTTTCACGAACTTGGTCTTTTCAGCCGGGCGTTGATTCCGTGTTGGCTTTGGCTCTCCTGGTGCCACCTTGAGTGTGCATGGGTGGGCACTAAGCACCCTACAAAACCATTGACCGGACACTCTTCGTGTCCGCCACCAAGGTATACATCGGGAACGGCAGCACAACCATATTTTGGCAATGCTCGTGGCTGGGCGGTGCCTCCCTCTGTGAAGTCTTCTCCAACCTCTTTGAGCACACAAGAAGAAAGAACAAGACAGTAGCATCGGCTTTGAGGAACCACACGTGGGTTCAGGGCCTCTGCCATGGCAATGTCTCCGGGCTCACCCTGGAATTCATCAAGCTTTGCAGGAAGATCCAAGCGGCAAACATCGCGTTGTCCAAGGAAGCCCTGGACACGATCACGTGGAAATTTGAATGCTCCGGCGAGTACTCGTCCAGCTCGACCTACTGCATGCAATCCCAAGGATCAACGGTAGTAGCATACACGTCCATCTTCTGGGCGGCTTGGGTGCCAGAAATGATGGAGATCTTCAGTTGTCTCCTCCACCAAGAACTCCTCTGGTACAATGATCCGTTGCAGCGTAGGAAATGACCAAATGCTTAATTTTGCCATTTCTGAATGCGGAGCCTCCTCGAGTCCTCCTTTCACCTCCACTGGACCTGCCTTGTCGCCCTGGCCATCTGGTCTATGGCAGCAACAGAAGACGACGACCATCATCGACTCTGTTGCCGACGATAATAGAAAATAGACCAAACCGATGATTATACTAGTAACTTGGGAGATATAGCAGGAACACAACAACTGCACCTTTAGGGAGGAAACACCGTGGTCAATGATGTGATGGCGGCCATCACACGAGATCTACGATCTATGGCGTTCAGGGATATGACGTGAAAGACTGGGCTTGCACTGTTTCCGGCCTTTTTCCCTTTGTCTGGACTTTTTCCTTGATGTTCGGATTGTACCTTTTTTGAGAGAAATGTTCAAATCCAAGATCAGTTTTTAAGCATGGCAAATTGAACGCTTTTATGACAAATTATGTTATCGCGAGTAGGATTTGTCTTGCGTGCTAAAATACATTGTCATCCTCATGAGAACATAATTTGTCATCTTAGGCTTTTGGTTTGCCATGCTAAAAATATCTGACGTTCGATTCGTAGCGAAATCTTCTTTTTCAGCATGTCCCTCCTTAATAGTACAATGAAGCCAGCGACTGCTGGATCTTAAAAAAAAAAACTTTTCCTGTTCGCGCCGCTATCTAGAACAGAACTCATTAGACTTGCAACTTTGCCTTCACAAGAGTTGCACTAACCAAGTACACAAAGAGGACGAGAAATGCAAGAACAATTCTCGTTAGAAAGATAATAATTACAGATGAGGAATTTTGAGAAAGCCAAAAAAAAAGCGTAGGAGACTCCGGTTTAAACAATCAGAAACCACGGTGACGGTGGCAATGCGAAACCGACGTGTCAAACCAGTGAACCGGAGGTGTCCTGCTCCGGCGGCGGCGCGTGGTTCTGGCTGCCCCTCGCGAAGTTGCCGCTCCACGTGGACGCGGACGTCACGACCGTGCTCGACGTCGACCCCGCCGTCGTGGACATGGTGTCGAATCCTCCGTCCGTCGCCGGCCACACGAACGACGGCTTGAACGGCGGCACGGCCGGCGTCGGCATGGACCGCAGCAGGATCTGCGAGATGGCCTGCGCCTTGGGCCGCTCGGCGGGCGTCGGGTGGCTGCAGGCCAGGCCCAGCATGAGCAGGCGCTCGGCGTCGTCCTCGTCGAACGCGCCGTCGAGGCCGGGGTCGACGGCCTCGAGCGCGCGGCCGTCGCGGTGGAGGCGCCACACCCAGTCCACCAGGAAGTGGAAGCCGTCGATGTCGCAGCGCGGGCGGCGGCCGCAGACGACCTCGAGGATGACGGCGCCGAAGGCGTAGACGTCGGACTCGCGCGTGGCCTTCTCGGTGTGGAAGCACTCGGGGGCGATGTAGCCGACGGTGCCGTGCACGCCGCCGCCGGCCTCCTCCATGTAGGAGGTCTTGTCCGTCTCGATGGCGCGGGCGAGGCCGAAGTCGCCGAGGCGCGCGGTGAAGGCGGCGTCCAGCATGATGTTGGAGGCCTTGAGGTCGCGGTGCACAACTGGTCGTGCAGGTAGTGCAGCGCCGACGCCACGCCCTGGACGATGCTGTACCGGAGCTCCCACCCCAGCGGCTGCCCCGGCCGCGACCCCGGCGCCGAGCTGAACAGGTGCTGGTCCAGGCTGCCGTTCGACATGTACTCGTACACCAGCAGCAGCTCGCCGTTGTCGTGGCTCCACCCTGCACCGTCCATCCCCCCATGTTAGTTAGCACTCTGTATCTCTCACTCGCAATTTTTTTAAGGTCCTGTAATTCAGGTGTGGAGTGATAATTTTGCACAAAATGTTTGAGATCAATCAGATTCTTGTAAGACAAATGTGCGCTTATAGTCTAATCTGACATTATGAATGTCATGTACATGTACAAAGTTTGGATTACAGCATATGAACATACTGTTAGAAATGTGGCCTTACCCCAAAAAAGTGTGTGTAATGCGTTCTGAAAAAAAAAGGAATGTATAGATGTTTTCTTTGTATTCTTTATGAACCGAATAGATAGATCATGATGGGCATTGCTTGTAATGAGGTGTACCCATGAAACTATCCCGTGTGATAATTGAGCAAGATGTCCTTTTAAATTTAAAAAGGGCAAGATGACATTGTTAATTAAGCAGAATACAGACTGTGAAAGCCTTATGTTGGTCTGTGTTTGACGCCATGAACGCATTCAAGCTGTAAAGTTCAACTAAAGTGAAGGGTCAAAGCATTGTTGTGCAAGTGTGCACATGCATCAAGCTCCTAGGAAACCGAGCAAACCCGGTTCAAATTGGCCTTTGTTAATGGCGACACGAATTGGCCTTTGTTAACGGCGACACCCCATGTGCAAGAATCACGTGTCGGAAACGATAAGCGAATAAAGAAATTATATACTATACTCCTGCTACTACTAAATCAACAAGTTGTAAACCGCGCTGCGGCGGCCGGAGGGGGGAGGGGGCAGGGCTTACCGACGAGGCGGACGAGGTGCTTGTGGCGGAGGCGGTTGATGATGCTGAGCTCGGCGAGGAAGTCGTTCTGCCCCTGCGTGCTCGCCCGCGAGAACTTCTTCACCGCCACCTCCACCGCGGTCCCCGCGGCGGTCGGGTTGCTGTGGTCGTCGGCCACCGTGCCGCGGTACACCACCCCGTACCCGCCCTGCCCCAGCTTCATCCGCTCGTCGAAGTTGTTGGTCGCCTTCCGCAGCTCCCGGTAGTCGAACTCCCGCGGCCCGCCGGCGAGGCTCCGGATCATCGTCCCGGTGATGGCGCTGCCCTGGTCGCGGCCCACCTTCCGCCGCCTCACCACGCACAGGTAGTACCCCAATGCGGCGGCGGCGCCCAGCGCGAGCACCGCGACGGGCACCCCGACGGCGAGCCCCAGAATGAGGCCCCTGTTGTCGTTCGGCTCGTCGAGCTTCTCCACCGTCATGTTCCATGCCAGGACGCAGTTGAGCTGGTACTTGGTGCCCGTCGACGCGGCGAACCCGAAGTAGGACCTCTCGGCCACGGTGGCCCCGAGGTCCAGCGGCGCGGCGAGCACCGGAGACGCCGGCTTGGCGTCCTGGAAGTCGGCCATGTACACCGTGATGCGGCGGGCGGCGCCGTCGTAGTCGATCCAGACGTTGTACTTGGCGGTCTTGACCGGCGAGATCTCGATGCCGCGGGGCGTGAGCGAGGCGTTGGCGACGGAGACGACGCTGTTGACGTTGAGGCCGATGTGGTTGTCGTCCGGGTCGTAGGGCTGCTTCTCGGTGTCGAGCTCGACGGCGACGACCTGGTTCGCGGCGTTGCCGTCGGTCGTCGCGTTGGTGAGGCCGAGGTACCCGCCGTAGCTCCCGGCGGGCGGCTCGCCCGCGGACGGCGCAATGAGGAACGCGAACCCCTCCGCCGGGTCCGCGCCCGACGGGCGGAAGACGTTGACGGTGAAGACGGTGCGGAAGGACGCGACCCTCTTGCCGCCGCCCGCGCCGCCGCTGGCATTGCCCTTGCCGCCCTTCTGGAGGCGCCAGAGCCTGACCGGGGCGTAGTAGAGGACGCGGCCGGACTTGTTGGTGAGGAAGTGGGCGGCCTCGTTGCCCGTGTCCGGCGTGATCTGGAGCGCGCGCTTGGTTATGTCGGCGTCGCCGACCACCGTCAGGTTTTTGCCGCGGTACTCGGGATGGAAGGTGGAGAAGCTGAACTCGGTGAGGCTCCCCGCATCCAGACTATCCAGCGAGCCGCCATCGGCGGTGGCGTTGGTGGCGAGCGAGGTGGTGGAGCCTGAGCTGGAGGAGGCCAGGACGAGGAGCGACAGTAGTACGAGGAAACGCACGGCCATTAATGGCGAACCAAGAAAGAGGCCGAGAGACGACCTCAACAGCGTTCGCGCCCGTGCGTTCAACTGGGCTGGACGCCGTGCACTGCCCGAGCCGCGTCCGTATTTCTACCGGTTTCCCTGCCCCACGAGTTTAGATTCTGCCGCCGCCGGTTTAGATGAATGGAAGAAAGGCGAAAGTCACAGGGAGAAAGGGGAAAAGGGCTCTCTCGCGGTCGCAAAGCCACGTTCACACAGGTGTCGCCTTGCGGAGAAGCAGAGAGGAAGGCGCTGCCGGCCTCCTAGCTTATCTCCTGCCCGAATTTCCCTGGGTCGCTTTTCCCTAATCTTTCTGAGAAGTTTGTAACCGGAGTGGAGATCTCATCGGGCGGAGTGATAGCAATGGTGTTTTTGCTATTTCTTGCCTGTTTTCGCAAGTTTGCCGGTGATGTGGTAGTAAATGTACTCCTACTGGCAAGTTGATAGCAATGACGTTTTTGCTATTTCTTGCCTGGTTTGGCCGGCGTGCCGGTGATGTGGTAATAAATGTACTCCTACTGGTAAGTTGAAAGTTGTTGACGACTATGTTTGCGCTGGAGCTTCGGGTCAAAGCTCAGCTCGGCCGAATTATACAGCAAGACAAGAAGCAAGCTTCCGTTTAGGGCCATGCGTTCCGTGTAGAGCGCTGTTTTTCGGAACTCTGAATTTTTTCTTTCTTTCCTGAACTTTGTACTGTGGTGCAACTACTGGTAGTATAATGCTTAACCGGAACAAACTCTTCGGCATCAAATCCTCTCTCTCATTGGTTCTGAAGGAGATTGTGCTCTCATACGAGGAAAGAAGGTGATGCTCGTTGTACTCTAATACTAGTAGTAGTATAATCTGTACGGCAGACTAACTTTTGTTTTAATGTGTTTCAAAGCTTATGTAAGTAAGATGCTATCCTACACATTATTCTTTGAAGGAACATACATAACCCTATTGCTGATTACAGTCCATGAGATTGGGTAATCTCCAAGATGCTCATGAGAAGGTAAGTAGTATAACTAATAAGCTTCATCCGTGGGGTTTAGCCTTCGGCAGCCACGTATCAGCTAACAATAGTCGAAACTTCTGCATGCTAAACTGACAATTCAAGGCATAATTCATTGTTCAGTTGTGAAGAAGTCTAACCCTGTTGCTCTAGGTGGAAGTTCAACTTTACAGTCTTCACTGAAAATTCTGGTATATCAAATTTTGTTTGAAACGGTTGACAAACTTGTGTGCCTTCAGATCTTGTGGGGGATTGTTGGATTATACATGGGCTTAGACCCATATATAACAATATAACCCGGGTTAATTTCTAAAACCCATTTAGGTGCATGACAATTGATGAAAATTTTAGTACCGTACTGCTAGTGGAGTTAGGGTCAGATCCCTTTATAAGGGATGCTCTACCACATGCCAGTCGGAGCTTAGGAAGAGGAGTTGTACACGCGCGCTCCTCCTCCGCCACCTCGCCTCGCCTCCCCACGCCACGCCACGCGTGTCGTGGGTTGCGGGAACAAGCCGATCCTTATTTTTGCTTGTTAGAATGGTAAAATGATCTCGGATTAATTGACAAGTCGCCACTGTCCAAGACATTGGACCGTGGGCTGTTCGCGGACTCGGTCATGAGCCTGAGCCCAAGCCATCAACCTGACGGCCTATACAAGAAGGCGCTGGCCAGTAGAGTGAACCCTAACTCACTCACTACCTCCTGCACAACCCTAGCCGTCATCTAATGTTCATCTCCCTATGCTGCTTCCGGCGACCCATCATGACGACCGCGTGCACGGTTGGTCGAGAGAGCAGGTGCCTCTGGAACCCTGTCATTCGAGATTCTGCCCGGGAGAACGATAATAAGGTTTTTGGCGAGCGTCTCGACACGACTGCTCCCGATCCGTCCTCGTCTTCCTCCTCTACTTCTACTACTTTCCCTGCATCGACACCATGGTCAAAGACGCCGCCACCAAGAAGAAGGCCACGAACGACGCAGAGGTTGCGGCCGTCGTCGTCGCGTTGGCCTTGCCAATCTGAGGGTATGATCTGTTCATCCCTCGTTTACTCGTTCATGTGCAAGCCGTATATCTTGTGTTCATAGATGCTTCGTTTCTATGTACTATGCATGCTCACATGCTTAGAGCATCTACAACCGTATATGACAAATATGACCCCTGAAATGTCCGTGAACGCGCCCGGACGCGTCCGTGGGCAGTGACCGGGCACTCCTCAAATCGTGGCATCCACATCTGTATATCTCATATCCAATCCCTATATCCACACTAAACCATGCAACGTCGATCAAACTACGTAGATGAGCAAACGGACATAGAAACGGGCATCGGCAAGCACAATATTTTCACCAAAAGATCACGACCGGATGTTCATAGGACCACCAAAGTTCACATAAACGACGGACAACTTGAAACTACAGCTAAAACTTAAAATTTAATTGAAGAAAGCGGATCTTCGGCACTTCCGGGTCGGCTCCTTCCCCTTCCGGTCGTCGGCGCAGCTGTAGCCGTCGGCGGCTGGTGGAGGATCATCCGATTCGTCGAACAAGGAACCTCCGTCGTCGTCATCATCGGAGGAGAAGACGATGATGAGGCCCTTGAGGCACCGGATGGCCCGGTCTTGCTAGCGCTTGAGCTTCGCCAGCCGAGCGGCCTCCGTCGCCTTCTCCTTGACCTCACGCTCGGACTGCTCGATGGCAAGCCGGAGATCCTTCGCGTTCTTCCGGCGGAGCCGCCGAGCGTCCATCTCCGGCATCTTAAGCGACCGGCGGTAGACTCACGGGAGGAGCCGCTCATCCTCGTTGGGCTCCGTCGGTAACCTGCGACTGCGGCGGACAAAGCTTTCCGCCGCGTCCCTATCCCTTGCCCGCTGCCTCTCGTGGCGGGCGGCGCGTGCCTGCGACTCCGGCGTGCGTGTCTGGGCCGGCTGGGGAAGCACAAGCACCCACCGCTGCCCGCGTGGCAGGGGCAGACTGCGCAGCCTGCACAGAGCCAAGCGCGGGCCGGGAGGAGCCAGCGCCGGCAGGGGAGGGGCGAGGCGGCCGATCTGGAACTGCCACCTGTGTCCATCTTGGACCTCTCGGGGGCAATGCGGAGGGCCAACTCCTCTCGAAGTCGGAGGAGGAGCGGCTGCCGGCGCTCGACATGATCACCGCAGTCGCTAGAGTCGTCGGAGTCGCCAGAGTGGATCGAATCGAAGGAATCATAGGGGAGAAGAAGAGACGGATCGAGAGTAGAGTGAGCTAGGGTTTCTGGATTGGGGATATTTGTGGAGATGGAGTGGGGTCGGGGCGGGCCGGGTCCGACGTGACGGACGTGCCCGGGCGCGCCCGTGCAGCCCCATATCCTTCCTATATTTGGGCTGGATATGAGGGGCGCCAGATAGCCCTGGCGTTTGAGGCCCATTTATGGCGCCCGGCTGAGTCAGATTTTCGTGATCGGTCAGTGATCGGGCGGGCCGTCCGGACGTTTGAAATTGGTTTGGAACGCTTGAGTGTAGATGGTTTTAGGTATCAGTATAAGTTGCATACCGTAGGTCCCATGCTTTTTGTTTACTCGTGGGTTAGTCTATTCCAACATTTTTACCCGGAACTTTGGACGGTGGTGGTGCTGCTGGTAGTATAACGCTCAACCGGAACAAACTCTTCGGCATCAAACCCTCTCTCTCATTGGTTCTCAAGAAGGAGAATCTGCTCTCACACGAGGAACGAAGGTGATGCTCCTTGGACTCTAGTCCTAGTAGTATACCGCTTAACCGGAATAAACTTGAGCACTCTGCGGCACCAAACCCTCTGCTTATTGGTTATGAGCAAGGAGGTTTGTGCTCCTCTGACCAAAGGAACGAAGGTGCATGTGGATTACCCGGCCGTCTTCACCAACCTTCAATACAGTACAGTACCACCACCCATCATTGTTTGTTTGTTTCTTTGTTCTTCGACGGCATATCGCTGTCTGTTGCTGTACGTGAAACGGAACAAGAAGGGGACGGCAGAAGGTGTTGTTCACGGGTGGCTGCCGAACGGAGGGGCCGACCACGGGTCAACTGAAGACTGGACGAGGGTTTTCTTGCACCAATCCTGACGCACTGACATGACGCACGCCACCAAACGTGGCCAGCGACGATCAGCGACGATGGTCTCCGGGTTTCTAAGAGCTCGGCTTAGAGTAGAAACGAAATTCCTTCGTGCACGATCCTGCTGCACGACATCATAATCCAGCGGCCGGTGCCGATGTATGCGCGCACGTGTGGCCGGATATTTTTTAAGTACGTCTAGACATATCATAGCTTTATAAAAGTATCATAGCTTTATAAAAGGTAGAAGGTCTTTTATATAATTATAAGAAAACTAACACCCACTGCGAACAACGAGCGTAGCACACACCACACCCGAGAAAAACCAAGGACGGACACCACCACAAAGCAACCTACAACACCAAAGAGCCTATCCTAAGTTGGTACACAACACCGCGTCTCGACCAACGTCGATCACCTCCAAAGACCACAACTTCCGCAGAGCTTCTCTTGTCGACGCACCATCCACTCTGAGCGCCTAAGAGGAAGTGGTAAGTGGATGTCAGGGCTCAATCCAATCCCAAGAAGACGCCGTCTTGGACACACCGGCGACGGGCGTGCATAGCGCCGTCGAGGATCTAGGAAGGATAGCACCGAGCACCGGAGAAGAACAACGAGGAAGCAGCCATGTCTCCAAACACCATGCTCCCAACGGAGGAACGACGTTGAGGACGCCGCCATCGTGCCGATCCACCACCGAATCGAGGGTTTCGCCCGAGACAACCATCAACTCCAAAAGAGCGAGGGAAATGACGAACACGCTTCGACAACGCCTCCAAAGAGGGGAATGACAACCACAAGTGCCACCGTCGCCGGCCCGGCAAAACCCGCGCAAGACTTTCATCCATGCATCGCACTTCACCACACCTCCAGGGATTGGTGGCACTGTCCAAGTAGCCTCAGCCGCCACCGCAGCACCTAGTCAATGTAGTCGCAAAGCCGAGAGCCGGCGACCGGCCGCACGCACGACAAGGGGAAAACACGGCCACAACACCAACACCTAGCCTGGACAAAGAACACAACCACCCCACTCCTCCGGCAAAGTCCAGGACCGCCCACGACGGCCGTCGCCCACTCCAAGGGACAGCCTTGCAACGGCTAGATCTGCCTCACCACGAAAAACACCCAAGCCGGCACCACCCGGAGCGCACCGCCCTTCGCTACACCGCACATGGGTGACCGGCTGCTCGCTGCTCGCCAGAACTCCATTCTGGCCGAGCCATCACAGGGCCGTCACCCGCTTGACCGTGAGCTCACGCCGCCGCCTCCGGGCATCACCGGCTCCACCATAGACGCTCCACCGCACTGCTGCCGGTCCCCGTCAGGCCTGCCGCTCCACCATGCTCCAGTCATCGCCCTCACATCCGACCAGATTGGATTTGGCCCGGCCCGAACTTCACCGCGACGCGAAGCACCGCACTGGTTGCCAGCAGCGCGCCAAGGTCGACCAGTGGGCTCTGCCGCCTGCCTGTGTGCCTCGCCGAACCACGGCGCGCCGGCCACCGAGCTCGCCGTCAGGTCGAGGAGCAGGAGAAGCCCCCCGCTCCAGGAATGGGCGATGGAGATCCCGCCGACGGCGGCGGCGCGGAGGGAGAGGGGAGGGGGAGTCGAGGGCTGGTGATTAGGGTTCGAGCGCCCGGGTCACCCGCGGGGGGGGGGGGGGGGGGGGATAGGAGGCCGAGAGAGGGGGTCTGCCCTTCTTTCGTGTGGCTGGATTTTGAACATCGTCTATGAGTCCTTCATATTTTGTCGTGCGTATAGGGCGTGTTTGGTTGCAGTTTGCAACAGTAGTTGCATTGCATGTCCATCTCCAGCCAGCCAGGTTCTTGAAATACAGCCTCATATGCAGCAGATGCAACATGTTTGGTTGTGTGCATCGCATGGAGGGGCACTTACCCCCCTGCTGTTTGGTTGTCGTTTTTGTGCATAGGGTGTGAGCAGATGCAAACTTCAGATGTTTGGTTGCAAACAACGTTTGTGTTCTGCTCACCCCATTCAAATGTGGTGGCCTTACCACCACATGATCAGCACAACAGCAAGATCAAAGAAAGCAAGCAAGGAAATGACAGCAAACTTAACACAACAAGCAAGGAAATGACAACAAACTTAACTACATAGCATAAGTCTAGATTAATAGCAGGGGCATCCTCCTTCCCTGCTCCATGCCAGGGTGCTGCTCCTAGCAAAATATGAACATGTTCCCAGCACAAGTCTCGCCACACACCATAAAAGTTCAACACTAACACCTTACTTAACTTAACTACATAGCATGCTCGATGTCACCAACGCAGTTGTTCCTGCTGCAACGAAACCTGCACATGACCGAGGAGTCGTGGTTGTAGATCTGAACCTTCAGTCCGAGTCCTGAGGTGTGCACAACGACGAGGTCGCCGGGGACGATCCGGTGGCGGTAGCAGAAGTAGTTACAGCCCCGGCCAAGCACCATGTGCCCCTCAAAGTTCTGGACCTGCACCCAGAACACGTACCGCTTGTTCGCCGACAGCCTGACCACGCGCGGGAGCCGCTTGATGACCAGCCAGGTGTTCATCACCTCCACGAACTTGCGAGGGATGACGATCATGGTGAGGTCCTTGTTGTCCTTGATCTGCTGGTAGAAGCGCAGCGGCTCCCGGCCCCCCTCCTCGTGGCCCTGCCTCAGAGATCGTCCCCTTGAACGAGGCAGGCTCGTGAAGGCGATCCTGCCAGGCAGGTCCACCGTCCTGAGCCACCTGTTCGTGGGGATGAAATCCTCGGCGCCCTCAGCTCCGACCACCACCTGAGCTCCTCCACCTACCACATCCCAGTCAGTCTTCAATATCTTGTCAGGTAAGATGACAAGTATTAGTGCACAAACTCTTTGCAAAATGGCACTGATCAGAGACATTTGCCCAAGAGCAAATGCCACTGATCAGTGCACAAACTCTTTGAGCAAATGCCACTTATCAATGGCATTTGCTGTTAGGCAAATGTCACTGATCAGTGGCACTGATCAGTGGACTTGCCCAACAGCAAGTGCCATTGATAAGTGGCCACTAATCAGTGGCATTTGTTTAACAGCAAGTGCCATTGATAAGTGGCATTTTGCCCAACAGCAAGTGCCATTGATAAGTGCCATAGGATCAATGCCACTTGTTGTTGGGAAAATGCCACTAATCAGTGGACTTGCCCAACAGCAAGTGCCAATGATCAATGGCATCTGCTTTTCTGCAACTGCCACTCATCAGTGCACTATCCTAAGCATGGAAACATCTAAAAATAGCAACAACAAGTGCCAATACAACCCATGTGCAGCCATGCACATTTTGCAGCATCCTAGAATGGTCCTACTACATGCACGTATAGCAATCAACACAAACCCTAGCTTGAACATGTATGTTAGCAACATGAACAACAACATGAACAACAACATGAACATGATCCTAGCTTGAACATGAACATGCCATTTGCATGAACACACATCCTAGCAAGACCCTACCATGAACACAGATCCTAGCATTAACACGGATCCTAGGACACACTAGCAGTAGCAGAAGAAAATTATCCTAGGACACACACTGTACGAAACAAGAACAGATCGGTCCGATTGGATTCGATTGGGATCGCATCCAATCGGATCTACTCGAGTCCTATCGAATCCACTAACTACTAGCACATGCCTATGGATTAAACCCCTAATCTACATCTACGTGCAAGCATTGAGGGGGTTTGACTCACCGGAGCACGCGCAGTCGCAGCGAACCGAGGCCGGTGTAAAAACCCCGGCGGGAAGGAGAGAGGTGGCGGAGCAGAGGAGGAGCCGACCCTGGCGACGGCCTGTGGCATCGGCCCCGTGCTCATCGCCACGCCGGAGGTCGAGGAGGACGGCCCGCCGACAGGAGAAAACCCTTGGACGGGGGTCAAGAAAATCCCCCTGCCCAATGGGGTCCCAACAAGCGGCGGCTGACGGTGTCCTGGATTAGGGGGTACTCACCACGTCGTCTCCCGGTCAGTTGGATTGGGCCGAGGACCACATGGACGTTTGCTCATGGGCCAGTTCGGACAGCCGATGCATACACGAGGAAGATTCCACAAGACTTGGTGATCAAGACAAGGACTCCTCTCCACCGGCGTATTCGACTAGGACTCTTGTTATCCTAGGCCTCTGGTACATTATATAAGTCGAGGTCAGGCTAGCCGATAGATCATCATGACATTACTCATCATACCCTTAGGTCTTAGACCACAACATATGATCTCGAGGTAGATCAACTCTTGTAACCCTATATTCATCAAGATCAATCAAGCAGGAAGTAGGGTATTACCTCGATAGAGAGGGCCCGAACCTGGGTAAAACATCGTGTCCCCTGTCTCCTGTTACCCATCGATCCATGACGCACAGCTTGGGACCCCCTACCCGAGATCTGCCGGTTTTGACACCGGCAATGGTGCTTTCATTGAGAGCTCCGCTGTGTGGTCGACAAAAGGATCAATGGCTCGCCTGCAGATCAACTATGAAGTCGGCGTATTCGTCGCCGCCTCGACTGGTCACCTTGGCTTGACCAAGGACTGTGACCTGCCTCCAATCGTCATGTTCGGATGAGGGCCTTCATCAACATCAACTCCGATCTCTATCATGATCATGGAGGAATCACCCATGGAGCTCGGGGGCTCAACGTCAACATTGCCCTCGGGTGACCGTGTTGTTTTTTCGAACAGCGAACTTGTATCCGCTACCACCACCTCCTCGAGCATCGCTTTGACGATTCCTTCGGTGGAATTGTGCGGAATTGAGTCTACAACAACACTGTAAAATTTCATCGCGTTCCGATGGAGCAATCTCCGACGATCTCCGATATACCGGAGCCCTGTCAAATCTGGACGGGAATCTGGACGAGTTTGGAGAGTGGTGTCCAGCGTCTAGCTCGGACGTCCTTTGGAAGATCCAACCGTTGATCGGCTGCGGAATTCCTATATCTACTACCTCTCAAAATTTTAGCTCGATCCGACCGTCCAAACTCCGGGAACCTTCCGATTAGTGCATCACTTTTCGGATCTGTTTTCTGCGCGAATACGAATCCGACCTGAGTTCATCTTTCTTCATGAACGGGATATTGGACAACCTTTTAGGAAGAATCTCTTTGTAGGGTATTGTGTTTTGTTTTCGAACACATGCTCACAAATTTTGCTCCTTTTTGGAGGTACTCTTCACCATCACGCTGGTGTCAAACCAGTCCGGTAACATTGCTCCATGTCAGCCGACCTGCGCTAGACAGATCGTCGCTTCATCGAGCCGAGCCTAACCTTATCGGATCATCAGCTCCGCAAGCCGAACAAGAGTTCGGCATCGCGAAGGCTAAGTCATCACCAACACCATCGCCCCACGGGTCAGGCACGCCGACATCGCCACTCGGTCACTTCATCAATCCGGCATTGACCGCGTCACAAGTTATGACCAGCGTTGGCATGGCCGCACTGTTGCTTCTTCAAGCCGGTGTCCATCACGCCGAACTACTTCAACACCTCGGCTGACATGGCAGCTGCAACATCTCCTTACTGACTCGCTCCGTCATCTCGGCTAGAGCAGGGGCTTCGCCATCTCTTCATCAACCTACTCCGGAGACTTCGGCGTCACCAGCCGACCAGCTTCGTCACGTTAGCTGGACCGGGGGCTTTGCCTCGGCGAGCCAACCTTTGTCAGCATCATCGCCCGTCATGCAATGGGTGTGCGGATCAAGTCCCAATTTTGGGAGTAACCTTTCTTCATATTGCTAAATCAGGTGCTATTAATCCTAATAATTTTTTCTTGCTTGGGTTTATTTTTCCTGAGGAATTATTACTCTGGTTTGTTTCATCATCTGTACACAGGTCTGTCAAAGGGTGGCCGCATTAACGACGATCGCGTGGTGGTTCGGTCAGTTTCCGTATACCGTTCGGCGAACGCCGCATTCGGAACTCGGACCGGCTTGTGAATTCAGGCTTTGCCACGCCTTCACCGCGTCACGCCGATGCCCTGCATCGACATTGACTTTGGCGCCAGGCCTCATCTCTTTAAATAAATTATTTTTGCGAAAAGCAATTATGCAAGGATTTTATATATATTTATATTGTTCCTTTTGGACCGCACTATTTATGTGTATAGGTGATCGACTTTGACTGCATCACGCGTTCACTTCCGCAAGCCGACATCGTCGTCCCAATCGGCATAAATGGGCTCGCGTGATCACCTTGTTGGTCGAATTGCCATACCGACATGTTTGGTTGCCTCGGGGACTTCGGCATCATTGAGAGAACTCTACCTCATCGAGTATTCGGCACACGGACCATATTTCTTTTATTACTCACTTTGCATAAATTATTAATTATGCAATATTTTTTTAATTTATTATTATTCCTATTATCTCCGGCTTGCACTATTTTCTGTGCACAGGTAAATGATCCGGGTCGGGCAGCGCTGTCACCTCGGCGTACCGACGTATCACGTCACCTCGGCTGGACTGGGGCTTCGTCATCACTTCATTAACCCACGTCGGGGACTTCGGTGTCACACTGTCGGCCTACATTGGCCGTGCTATGTCGCCACTTCGGAGTGCCGAGCTCTTCGCTCCGCCACCTCGGGACCGGCTTGGGGGCTGGGACACTGTCTCGCCGCAAGCTCGGGCCATGCATCAACACCGAGCACATTAACCAGCTAAGTCGCTTTCATGCTCAAAAACTTTCAGTTTTAAATTTTCTTCGGTTTGACCAAGCATTATACCTTTTTGGCAAAAAGTTGTATGTGAAAAACTTCCTTGTCAAAACTTTGTTTGTGACACACAAATTCAAATACCCCGTTTACTTGGGGGCTTCCTTTATGAAGCCTTTCCTCTTGCATATGATTATACTTATATGGTTTTGTTCCTTGTTCGTGTATTACGCCACAATATGCACCATGTTGACTTAAGTGTTCCGCAAGCTGGGTTGCCTTGCTCGTGTGTTTACCCCTACATTCCCGATTGTTCAGCTAGGGAGTAAAGGGAGCACCTCTGCGATTGTCACGATCGGGTCATCCGAGCTCGGACCTCAGACTGGGTGAAGCAGAAAGCTAGCACTCTTATTGTTTTCAATCATGGTCGGCACACAACGGAACTCATGAGTACAAAAAATCTATTGCACAAGTCTCATAGTAACAATGAGCAACCGAAGAAAGGTATCGGTGGGGGTACTATTTTCTTTGAAGATGCTTCTTACACTTCGTCAGTAATATAGCATAAGTTCCCTGAGCGCGCTTTGTCTGTTACAGCCTTATGGCCTGGTTGCCTGGTTATCGGAAACACCGTCGATATTCTCGACAGGTGGAGTACATAACACTTTTCGGCCCTTGACCGAAGAGGGAGAAGCCGACGGTCGGTTAAGACGCGTTTAAAGTTCGGGTGAACACAGATATGATATAAGCACTTCGGTACATACATTCATTATACATAAAATTCTTTTACCCAAGTCACATGGGGGCTCTTAAATTTATGTGAGCTGTTTAATAAGTGTTCTTCTTCTTAGTCATTGCAAAGTCTTTTTCTATCACTCCTTTTTTCGACACGAGTGTGTGGTCAATAGCCGGGGAGCCTAATTTCTCTCTCAAAGCCGCTAGAGTTTAGTTTGCTAAATTGGCCTAACGAGAAGTACTCCGCTTCGGGATAGGAGGTTGAAGCCGTAGGCTGACCCGCTTTAAGTCTTGAGATAGGTGTGTCGTGTTAAAGCACGACAGAAGCACAATTTTTCTTCTAAGACCAATTTTCGGATTGACACCGAACACTTTATCTAGTTCGACGTCAGGTTTTTACTGCAGTTTTTTGGTTTTCCAAGCCTATGGCACTTTTAAACTATTTGTGTGTTTCTAGCATAAGTCTCGCAGTGCAACTCCGGACACCTTTAGAGATTCGGCAAAAAACTTTTCGGATATTGCTATATATGCATCGGTTTCGAATTGTGACTTCGGTCAATAGTTGGGTTGCCCGGCTCCTGTGCTTGCCTCCTACGTTCCGCTTTATTCGGCTAGGTGTGCAAAGGGAGAACCACTGCGATTGTGCTTCTAGCTAGCATCGTTAAAGCACCTCAGTGGAGAAAGCCGAAAACTGACTGTCACAATAAGCGCAAACTGGTCAGCGATCCGATGACTGTGTTAAACTATAACATCGATAGAGGTCACCCCATGTTAAATGACGGGCCGTTCATAACATTGGCCTAAGTGTTTACGGCTTGACCTCGGCTGTCGCCGAACACTAAATGGGGGCTCATAGCTAGCTTCCCCATTTTAAAGCTCCTATGACTACGTGAAAGTTATAAAACCCGCATATCTGATTGCCTCATTTCCGCTAACACAACCTCCTTCGGGCAACGAGACGTCGGTTAGGGGTTGTTTTGTTATTACGGAAACACCCTGTGTAGCATCTACAAGGGGGTGGAAGCCGACGATGGGCCACTTTCAACTGATAAACGGTCGCAACAGAGTCAAAATAAACATATCCTTAGCGTTTGTATTCAATATACGAACGTTGCCTTCCATAATTCTCGTTATAAAGCCATAAATATGCATCAATTTGACTTAAGATTTTGGCCAAGCTGGGTTGCCTGGCTCCTGTGATTACCCCTACGTTCCGGATTGTTCGGCTTGGCGGTAAAGGGAGCACCTCTGTGATTGTTACTACCGGGTCATCCGAGTTAGTACCTCAGACTGGGTGAAGCCGAAAGCTAGCAATCCTAAAGGATATAATTGGTCGACAACGACGGAAGTGAAAATTTTGGTTCATTTAGACCACAGAGTTCGGAAACTTTACCCGAACTAAATCCTCAATATTTTCCTCCCACATTGATTGGAGGTGAGGTTTCATGATCATGGTCAGCAGGACAACCCAAGGAAAGGAACCGATAGCGGGACTATTTTCTTTGGAAGATGTTGGGGATATTACCACTGGGCGTAAACCGGCCAGGAGCGGCCGGGTTAACCCCATAAGTAGTTCATCTATATCTGAAGCCTAAGAAGACAGACGGTGACGCTTCATGAAGGCCCATGGCCCAAAGCCGGTTTAAGGCCTGTAGACACAAACCGGCATTGATATATAAACTTGTGTTGTAAGATAAGAGTAGCAGAGACCGAGCCGGACACGATTATGAGCCGGCCTCGGAGTCTGTAAACCGACGGGCATCAACCCATGTATATAAGGGGACGACCCGGCGGCGGTTCAAGGACAACAGACAACAACTCGAGACTCAGGCAAAGCGTATTCGCTCCCTGGTCATTGAAACCCCATCAATTCCATCACAACTAGACGTAGGCTTTTACCTTCATCGTAAGGGGCCGAACTAGTATAAAACTCTCTCGCGTCCCTTTTCCGCTTTAACCCCTTTAAGCTAACCCGTAGCGATGGCTCCACGACTAAGTCCTTTCTCTAGGATATCTGCCGTGACAAAACCACGACAGTTGGCGCCCACCGTGGGGCTATCGCACGATGGTTTCAAGTTCTTGGAGGGCAACTTCGAAGGACTCAAGGGTTACGCTGTGGGCCGGATGACCAAGAGTCGTCGCGGCAAGCTCTACATCGACGATGCAGGCTGGGGCCCCGAGGCCGGCTCAATCGAGTACGGGTACCGGGTCACCTTTGGTGGCATACACGTTTTCATTGGCAAGATCGGCGAACCGGGCCCTGAGCCGGACATCTGCACCGACCTCGCCGAAATGGCTCAGCGTGCGAGATCTGCCCGGGTCAAGCCTGTCATGAAGCGTGCCTTCGTGGGAGTTATCCATGGAGGGGAATCTGAGGGTAGATCGGAATCTGGTGGTGAGACCGTCGTCTATTCCGGCGACGAGTCATCGACCGGAGAGACCGAGTCGTTATATCAGTTACAAGATGGCCGGATTGGGGGCTGTTCCGATGGCGACAGTATTCCGGACCCCTTTGATCTGCCAAACCGGGTTGCGATCTTCATGGCCGGCACGCAACCGGCGCTCCACTCTTCGACCGCAGCGGCGATGATTTCCGGATCAGCAGCGGCGGCAGCGGCCGGGGCAGGAGGCCCTGTGCGACCGCCAGCTCAGGTTCTATCTGATTTGTTTGACGCGTTGGCAACGCTGATGGCGGAGGTTAACCCGGCGGATCAGGATGCACACAATGCGGAAATCGCGAAAGTGAAAGATCAGATCACCCAGGCCAAAGCCGACTTAGCAGCTGAGGATACCAGGATAGCCGCGGAGCGGGCCGCTTTGGATGCACAAGCTTACCGGATTATGCTGGATCAGAGTGCGTCGAACGAAGTCCTGAAGAGGAGGCACCGATCTCGCCTGCCGCCGGTTTATGACGCTAGAAATCTCTTTAACACCCCAGGAGCAGGGACCAGTAATCCGCCGGTGGTAAACCGGGCGGAGGCACCTGGAGCAGGGGCACCGGTTCAGCCACGTTTGGTGGATCCGCCTCGTCAGAACAACATTGTGGCACCGCATGTCCCCACGCCACCGGGTCACTATTCTAACCCGATGGACAACATTGTCGCTGCCGCTTCACGGCTGGCGGCCATCCCGATCGAAGGCGATTCTCCAGCGGCGATCGAGACGCGTCGGGTTAAGGAGCTTCTTCAGACAGCCTTGATTCAACAGGAGGCTTATTCATATAGTCGCGATCGGATTCATTCCACTCCCCGTCCAAGCCGGAGTTATAGCAGGCGTATGGATGAACCGGCAGTGTCAAGCAATGCGCGGAACCGTGATCCGCCCCGTGGCAATAACCCGGCGGGTGGTGCTGGTGATGCTCAGGAGGTGGTGGACCGGGCTCGGGCACGCAGAGAGGCCGAGTTAGCGGCGCAGCATGAAGCCCGTCAGCTTACTCCGGTTCGTCCAACCACATCGGTGGAACCAGGAGTTACCTCTAGTTCTTTGGGAGTGCCATGTCTTGTCCCAGCGTTACGCAATGTGCGCCTGCCCAAGGATTTCAAGGGCCCGCGTAAGGTGCCGAATTACACCGCCGATTTATCCCCTGAAACATGGGTCGAAAGCTATGAGATGGCCATGGAGATGCTGGACGTGGATGATGCGGCATGTGCGAAGTACTTCACCATGATGCTAGAAGGGACGGCCCGCACTTGGCTAAAGAGCTTACCGGCTAATTCTATCAGGTCATGGGCCGAGTTGAGAGCCCGGTTTATTCAGAATTTCAAGGATACATGCAAGCAGCCCATGTCGATTGTGGACTTAGCTGCCTGTGTCCAGGAGGAAGGAGAGTCAACAACCCATTGGGTGCGCCGGGTTTCGGAGATTTTGCATTCATCAGACCGCATCAACGCCGACACCGCAGTTTTAACATTGGAAGGCAATTGCCGGTTTGAACCCCTGAAGTTGAAGTTGGGACGGCTCAAACGTCATTGTAATGACATGGGAACCCTCATGGCTGCACTGGTGAAGTATGCCGACTCTGATAGTACCAAGGATCCCGAGTCTGACGATGATAAGACAGGGAAGGGAAAGAAGAGCGGCAACGCCAAGGGGCAGCACCACAACCCGGCGGGCCATGGAAACGGCGGCAAGCGTAAAGCGGACCACGGTTTAGACTTTGTGGCTAACACTAATACACAGGACAAGGGCCAGCGGCGTAAGGGTAAACCGCCCCAGCGCGGTGGAAGGCCAAGTCCTAATCCGGACCGTTTGTCTTATCTGTTGAATCAGCCCTGTCCAAAGCATGGGACGAAGGAGGAACCGTCCACGCACCTCTGGAAAGATTGTTACATCATGCAAGAGTTCAAAAATTCTGATTCTTTCCGGTATGATCATGGACCAGGAGGCGGTTCGGGCCCCGGGTCTCATGGGCCGGGTTATGGTGGAGGAAATTCCGGTTCAGGCTTCCACGGTAATCAGGGTGGACATAACAATCAAGGTAATCAGGGTAACCAAGGCGGCTATAATCATCAGGGCAATCAACAGCAGCAGCAGCAGTCGGGTTACCAGAGCAACCCGAAGCAGTTGAATAGCGGACAGTATCATGTCTTCACCACTAGCTTGGACAAGCGTGATCAGAAGCTTCATAAAAGGGCGGTGAATGCCGTTGAACCGGCGGTGCCCCGTTATTTGCGCTGGTCCGAGCAGCCAATTGTGTGGAGTAGAGAAGATCATCCGCCCCGGGTTGACAATCCGGGTCATCTGGCTCTGGTGGTGGCACCTCAGGTGGGAGGTTATAAGTTCACTAAGGTACTCATGGATGGAGGGAGTAGTATCAATATCCTTTATTATGAAACTTTCCGTCGCATGGGGTTAACAGATAAAAATCTTAAACCGTCCAATACGGTGTTCCATGGTGTGGTGCCTGGTAAGTCGGCATATCCTGTTGGTAAGATAGCTCTGGAGGTGGCTTTTGGAGATGAGCATGATTCAAGATCAGAGACCTTGACCTTTGAAGTAGTGAAAATCAGAAGCCCGTATCATGCCCTATTTGGACGGCCAGCTTATGCTAAGTTTATGGCACGGCCTTGTTATGTCTATCTGCAGCTCAAGATGCCGGGTCACAAGGGAACTATAACCGTGCATGGGAGCCGCAAGATTGCTCTGGAGTGTGAAGAAGGTGATGCGGCTTATGCTGAGTCGGTTTGTGCAACAGAAGAGTTGAAGTTTTACAAGGACAATGTTGATCCGGCAGATATGACTTCGTTGAAGAAACCAACTACAGAGCATGATCCGGCCCTGAAGTTTAAATCGGCTGATGAAACTAAGCTTGTTGACTTCGTGCCTGGCGATTCATCCAAGCAGTTCAGCATCAGCGCTAACTTGGATCCGAAATAGGAAAGCGCGCTCATCGAGTTCATCCGTGAGAATCGGGACATCTTTGCATGGAAGCCTTCTGACATGCCAGGTGTACCGAGAGAACTCGCTGAGCACACTCTCAATGTTGATCCCAAGTATAAACCGGTCAAGCAGTTTCTCCGCCGGTTCAATGAAGAAAGACGCAAAGCTATTGGAGAAGAAGTAGCCAGGCTCTTGGCGGCTGGATTTATTGTTGAAGTATTCCATCCTGAGTGGTTGGCTAATCCGGTGCTGGTCCTCAAGAAGAATGGCACTTGGCGTATGTGTGTGGACTACACAGATCTCAACAAAGCTTGTCCAGCAGATCCTTTTGCCCTTCCCCGTATTGATCAAATTATTGATGCTACGGCGGGTTGTGAGCGTTTAAGTTTTTTGGATGCATATTCTGGTTATCATCAGATCAAAATGGCAGTTAAGGACCAGGAGAAGACAACCTTCATAACTCCCTTTGGAGCCTTCTGCTATGTGTCCATGCCCTTTGGGCTCAAGAGTGCCCAGGCGACTTATCAAAGGTGTGTGCAGAATTGTCTGCACAAACAGATCGGCCGCAATGTTCACGCCTATGTGGATGATATTGTGGTAAAATCAAGGAAGAAGGAGACATTGATTGATGACTTGAAGGAAACCTTTGATAACCTGCGGGTTTATAAAATGATGCTTAATCCGGCCAAGTGTGTCTTTGGTGTACCTGCAGGCAAGCTCTTGGGCTTTTTGGTGTCTAACAGGGGCATTGAAGCTAATCCGGAAAAAATCAAAGCCATCACCTCCTTGGCTAAACCGAAGTGTATCAATGATGTTCAACGCCTGGCAGGCCGGATTGCCGCATTGAGCCGGTTTGTCAGTCGCCTTGGCGAGAAGGCCATCCCTTTATATCAGATGTTGAAGAAAATGGATAACTTCGTCTGGAGTGACGCTGCTAATGAAGCATTTGAGGACTTAAAGCGGCAGCTGGCTAACCCACCGATTCTCACTGCTCCAGTGGACAAAGAACCATTGTTGCTATATGTGGCAGCTAATGCTCGGGCTGTTAGTGTGGCTATTGTGGTGGAGCGCAAGGAGGCAGGAAAGGAATATCCGGTTCAGCGGCCGGTTTACTATATCAGTGAGGTACTTATTGAGTCCAAGCAGAGGTACCCGCATTGGCAAAAATTGGTGTATGGGGTTTTCATGGCAAGCCGGAAGCTTAAGCAGTATTTCCAAGGTCATCCCATCACGGTGGTCAGCTCTGCTCCTTTGGGGGATATAATCTAGAACAGGGAAGCAACTGGTCGGATTGCTAAGTGGGCTATTGAGCTCGGGCCTCACGGGTTGAAATACATACCCCGAACGGCGATCAAATCTCAGGCACTTGTGGATTTCATCAATGATTGGACAGAATTACAGGCGCCAGAGGAGAAGCCGGATCACACTTATTAGACTATTCATTTTGATGGGTCCAGGCAATTGGAGGGCTCGGGGGCTGGAGTCGTATTAACTTCCCCACGAGGTGATAAGTTTTGTTATGTTCTCCGTTTAATGTTCCCTTGCACTAACAATGCAGCTGAATATGAGGCTTTACTCCATGGTCTTCGGATGGCTAAGGAGATGAACCTAAGCCGAGTTAAGTGCTTCGGTGACTCGGATCTGGTGGCTCAACAAGTGTCCGGCACTTGGGATTCCAAGGACCCACTAATGGCAGCATATCGTTGTGAGGTGGATATTGTTGCAGGTCACTTTAAAGGTTATCAGGTTGATCACGTGGACCGGCGGAAGAATGAAGCGGCGGACGCTTTAAGCCGCCTGGGTTGCCAACGTAAACCGGTTCCACCTAATGTCTTCCTGGATGTTTTGCATAATCCGTCCGTCAAGCTCCCTGGTGAAGAGGATTTGGCTGTTGCTGATCCGGAGGCCCAGTTGGTGGCGGCTCTTCATGTTATCCCGGATTGGACGGTTCCATATTTGGCGTATATAAACCGGGGCGAGTTACCAGAGGATGAAACTTTGGCCAGGCAGATAACCCGGCGGTCCAAGTCCATGACTATTATCAATGGAGAGTTACATCATTGCAGTGTAACAGGGGCGTTTCAACGCTGTGTGTCTCCCGAGGAAGGCCGTGAAATTTTGCGTGAGATCCATGAAGGAGATTGTGGTCACCACGCCGGTTCAAAATCTTTGGTGGCCAAGGCGTTTCGTCACGGTTTCTATTGGTTGACAGCTCATGCTGATGCCGAGGACTTGGTCAAAAGATGTGATGGCTGTCAGAAATTCTCAAGGCGCGCTCATGTACCGGCTCAAGAATTGAGGATGATTCCAATCACCTGGCCGTTTGCAACTTGGGGGCTGGATATGGTTGGGCCTTTCAAGAGGTCCAAGGACAAGAAGACCCACCTTTTGGTGGCGGTTGATAAGTTCACAAAGTGGGTGGAGGCAGAGCCAGTTAGTAAGTGTGACGCAGCCACGGCGGTTCAATTCATCAAAAAGGTGATCTTCCGGTTTGGCTTTCCACACAACATTATAACAGACAATGGTACCAATCTGTCAAAGGGTGCCATGAAGGAGTTTTGTCAACGTGAGCACATCCGTCTTGACTTATCATCAGTGGCTCACCCCGAGTCCAATGGTCAAGCGGAGAGGGCCAATCAAGAGATCTTGAGAGGCATCAAACCCCGGCTTATGGTTCCTTTGCAACGGACGCCGGGTTGTTGGGTTGAGGAGCTACCTTCAGTGTTATGGAGCATCAATACCACACCCAACAGATCGACAGGATATACACCGTTCTTCATGGTTTATGGAGCGGAAGCGGTTCTTCCTAGTGACATCCGTCATGACTCACCTCGTGTAGCGGCATACGTTGAAGCTGACAACGAGAAGGCACGGCAGGAAGCTCTTGACCTGTTAGATGAGGAGCGTGACATGGCGGGAGCCCGTTCGGCGATTTATCAGCAAGATCTGCGTCGTTATCATAGCCGCCGGGTTAGAACCAGAACCTTTCAAGGAGATTTGGTGCTTCGACTCATCCAGGATCAGACGGATATGCACAAGCTATCCCCCCTTGGGAAGGACCTTTTGTGGTCAGCAAGAATCTGCACAACGGGTCATACTACCTAATCGATGTTCGAGAGCGCAAAGACTCACGTAAATCGGAGGAGGAGACCAACCGGCCGTGGAATATTGCTCATCTTCGGCCCTACTATACTTGAGCTACAGGCTCTGCTTAAGTACATATTATGACATTGCATATATTATGATCAATATAATAAACCGGAACCTCAGTTAAAGCGGGGTATGTGTTGTTTTCTTACATCATGTGTGGTTACATGGAGCTTACAAAGCAGCGTCCGGTTTACCCCTTGATTTAGCTTCTCAAGGCTTGATATTAGATCACTTGGGGGCTTGGTCGTATCCGAACCATAGCTACACCTCTTGATCGGCGTAATGCCACAGCATCACTTGGGGGCTTGGTCGAACCCGAACGATAGCTACACCTCTTGATCGGCGTAATGCCACAGCATCACTTGGGGGCTTGGTCGAACCCGAACCATAGCTACACCTCTTGGTCGGCGTAATGCCACAGCATCACTTGGGGGCTTGGTCGAACCCGAACCATAGCTACACCTCTTGATCGGCGTAATGCCACAGCATCACTTGGGGGCTTGGTCGTATCCGAACCATAGCTACACCTCTTGATCGGCGCAATGCCACAGCATCACTTGGGGACTTGGTCGAACCCGAACCATAGCTACACCTCTTGATCGGCGTAATGCCACATCATCACTTGGGGGCTTGGTCGAACCCGAACCATAGCTACACCTCTTGATCAAATTTGGGGCCTGGCAGCCCGTGAAAAGCCTCGACTACAATGGTTTTTATTTGCCTTTTGCTGAGTTTTCTTTGTTTTCATAAGATTTGTGATGTTTTCAAACCGGTGTTTATCAACCCGGTTAGACTGTCAACTACAAGTTGTCAGTACATGATCAAGTTATAATCCGGAGACTATCAGCCCGTTCTGGTTTTGACTCATAGTCACTAGTATGGAGTAAACCGGTGTTTATCACAACCCGGAACGGTTTTATTGTAAACCGGCATCATATAACACGAGTTACTTTTACTCCGGATTAGGGTTATTACCCCCATTACAAGGTTGGTCAGCCAACACTTTGCCTAAAGGTAACAGGTATCATGTATTTCCATATTTGGTTATCTTTTACAACCTTGGTCATATATATATTTGGGTATCATGACCCGCCCGGTGATAAATCGCCAGGGCGCTTTTAACTTCTTATCTGCAGGAACAGCTTGAATAAATAGCTATGGATTATGAACATCATATCTTAAGCATGGCGGATTAACATGCATCAGTCGCAGATAAATATGCACGAAGGCATAACAGACCAAGTGTTTTAACTAGCCTATTACAAGGCGTTTCAGTGCCCAAAGGGATAATTGTTTCTCAATAAGCATTGCAACAAGTGGAAGACTAAACCGGCCCCCGGATTATGATTGCTTATCAGCTTGACCTGACGGCTGCGGATCATCTTGCACCGGTTCATCTTCTTCGTCTCTAGCCAGCGGCTGGAAATCAACAGTTGTCCAGTCGATCCCAGTTAAAGCTTGGAACACAGCTTCGTCGCTTATAAGGGTTGATGGTTCAATATCAGGGGCATAAGTGTGCTTACGGATTGGAGGGATCAGATTTTGCGCTTCTGGAACTGGCGCCGCAACCCGTCTGTTCTTATCATCATAACTTGCCTGATAGTGTGAGAGATCAACTTCTTCAGCCAATTGACAAGCCAGTGGACGTACTTCCCGGTTTATGGCGCGGAGATCCTCCTGGCCAGATTCTGATCCGTCTTCTTTTAAGCTTGGGAAGCCTTTAGCCACGTCCACTGGATCAAGATCAGGCACCCACGCCTTTGCCTGGGTTAGAGCGGTCAGAGCGCCAGCCCTTGCAGCAGACCTCTTTAGCTCTTCTACCCGGGCAGGCAGCATAGATAGCCTGTCTAAGGTATCCTTGATTAACGTCAGCGGCTTATTGTGAGAAGCGGTGCAGATAATTCGTTGAGCGCCGGGATACAGTTGTTCTATCAGCGTGTAGGCAGCCTTCAGCTTCTTCTGAACATCAGAGCCCGGATGACTAATGCGAGTTCCTGCATCATTGCAAACATCAGTAAACCGGCAACGCATGGGAAGATATGTTGAAAGTATTAAGGAAAAGATGCTTACCAAACACAGCAGCGGTCATCGCATGTACTTGCCGCTTTACACCAGTCAGCTCGTCTACCACCGGTTTGAGAGCTGCTTCTGCGTCTTCAGCTCTTTTCCGCAAAGCGGATTTCTCTGTGTTCCGCCCGCTCCTTGGCAAAGCTCTCCTTTAGCTTTTCCATAGCGGCTAAAGCGCTCGTCAGCTCATCTTTTGCTTTTGAAGTTTCGGCCTGTTGGGACTTGATGTTCTCTTGCAGATCAGCGGTTTGGCTTTCCTTCTTGCTCAGTTCAGCCTATAAAGAGACAGATACACAATGAGTTGACAGTACATATTTGAAGTACCAAGCACATAACAAGTTATCCCCTTGATACTTGGGGGCTAATGCATATTTTCTCCTTATCAGAAATTTCTACAAGTCCCAAGCACAATACAAGTATTAATCTTGGCACTTGGGGGCTAATGTGTGTTTGTTCAAAAACTGTTGGTATGAGAATTCTTCTACAGTCCCGGTTCATCTTTATAAAGTTAAACCGGCCCTTGGGGGCTATACCGGTGAAAGAGAAGTATGGCAAATTTTAAGGAGCCGGTTCATCTTAAAAAGGTAATCCGGTCCCTGGAAGCTAAATATGCAAAGTTAAGTTATGGTAAAAGTCCCGGTTTAGATTGGTATCATAAACCGTCACTTGGGAGCTACTAGGATTTGATAAACTGCAATTGGACAAAAGAGAAAATAGTAGTTACCTCATATCGCTCCTTCATCAACTTTACCAAACTAGCTTCATAGTCACGGCTGGTATACAGACGGTTCAAGAAGCCAGAGTGAATGTCTTGAGCATTGAGATTGGCGTAGCTTGATAAATCGGCATTCCATTTGCCTTTGCCGATAGCAGAAAGCTCGTCCTTGGCAGTATGCTTTGACAAAGCGATAGGGTTGCCAGGAGTGGTGTGGCCAGTGCCAGTAATCATAATGTCATCATCTTGGTCATCAGCAGCCTTCGCTGGAGTTGGCGGATTGTTAGTACCCTTAACCGGACTGGCCGGTTTGTCATCAGTTCGGACAGGGCTGGTTGGCCGGTCTGCATGGCTTGTAGTGTCAACTTGCACTTGTTCAGCAAGGAATTCATGGTCTTGAGGCGGCGGATCGTGAAGCATGGCGTCAGCGTCGGTTTCTTCCGGATCTGGAGTTGTTTCCGGCTCAGCAGCTACATTATCATCAGCCGGTTTGCTTAACCGAGCTTTCTTGCTGGGTCTTGGCTTGGCGCTGAGAAAAGATAGACATAAGGATCAATACAGTATGTAAAGATAACACATCAAGAATAAAGACACGTGCATAGCTCACCCAGGAACTGTTTTGAGGGGTGGAAGCTGTGTGGCTGATGACTCGCCAGAGGATGAGTGAGAAGTACCCTGATAATTTGAATCAGACGGGTTAAGAGGCTGGCGAAAACAACCTGCTTTTGGGCATGAAGTATCAATGGGATAAGAGACCTCTGATTGGCGTTTCCGAACCGGACTGTTCATTAAACCGGCGGAGGTAACTACCTGGCCGCTGTGCCGGGTTGTACGGCGAGCCTCGTGCTGCTGCGTCTTCAAAAGAAAGTTTGGGTCCAAGTAAGCAAGAGGGTGAGAAAATTTTACTTTCTGGTTTGCTTGACGGATTTTTGATGTTGGCAGAGGATCTGAATCGGAGGAAAGAATGGTTACCTCTATGTCCTCAGCATGACTTCCTTCAGCGTCGTCCTGATAATAATCATTGTCAATCAAATGTACGAAAAATGAACCAAGAGAGTCAAGTTCTACCTCTGGTTCCGGATTACGCACATCGTCATCAGCTGGTAGATCGGAGGATGCAGTGGTCCTTCTCTTGGCAGGTTTTTTTAACAACCTTGGTCTTTGGACGAACTGGCTTGACCGGTTTATCTTGCGGCTTCGCCGGTTTATCTTGGGATGGTTTCTTGTTCCAGAACGGATCGTCACCCTGTCAGAAAATAATCACACTTTCAGAGAATATTTGGACAGAAGCAACTTCAGATAAAAAGATTATATGATTCTTACAGCTGGTGGTTTGTTGAAGGTGCAGAAAGGGAGTGGTCCGGTTTGGGCATAGACAGCCTCCGGTTCGTTCAGTATCTTCTTTACAGCTTCAGTGACTACTGCATCTGGAAGCTGAATGTCAATGTGCCGCTGAGCATCCTTCAAACTCCCCCTGTACTCACACATCAAACCGGGGCGCCGGCTTAAGGGCAGAATACTCCAGCTTATCCAGCAACGAGCAAGATCAACTCCTGTTAAATCGTTCGCCATGAAGGCTCTAAGCTTTGATAATTGGGGAGCATAGTTGGCCCTTTCTCTTGTTGTCAACCTCTGAGGAAAAGGATGAGTATTGCTAAGACGTTCAGGGTGGTAACCCGGCAAAGGATTTTCATCAGATGGAGATGTATCAATGCAGTAAAACCAAGTCTGGTTCCACTCTTTGGGGTGACTGTGGAGTTTGGGGTGAGGGAAGGTGACTTCCTTCCTTTTCTAAACCGCCATTCCGCCCAGCTCCGTATTGGGTCCATTTGAGAACTCTGTGCGACTGTTTAAGTGAAAGAAATCCCTAAACAGTTCGACTGAAGGTTCCTCTTGCAGATAAACCTCACAAAAGACTTGGAAGTGGCAGATGTTGGTCACAGAATTGGGACCGATGTCTTGAGGGCGCAGCTGAAAATTGGCCAGTACATCCCGGAATTTTTTTGAACCGGGAGGGCTAAAACCTCGTCCAAGATGATCAGCAAACACGACTACCTCTCCGTCCTTGGGTCTAGGAGGACTTTCCGGGCCAGGGACCCTCCAGTGGATGACATCTTTCTTGGCTAAAGCGCCCGTTTTAACAAGATTGTTTAATTGTTCCTCGTTTACTCGAGAAGGAGCCCAATTGCATTCATACACTTGCTTGGCCATGGCAATGGAAATCTGAAACATGTTTATTGCCGGTTTAAGATTTACAGTGGACAACTATACAGCAGTATAAGGATACAAGCATATTGATAAACCGGAATTGGTTATTCGTAAACCGGAGTCTGACAATGGAAACAGTACAATGATGAAAGCATTGGCAGTTCAACAGGGGACTAATGGTATCTACTGGGTCATAATTTTGTATGTGAAGTTAAACCGCCCAATCTGGTATTAAAGATGTATAAGTGAAGGGGAAAACAGGTTTCACAAGTTGGCATTGTAATTTTGGATCTACCGCATGTCAGAAAATGAAAATGTATTTAGACCTAAATATTGGTACCGAAGCAGTTGACGAAGGTTCAGATGGGATTTTCTACTTAAACGAGATGAGTTGGATATCAAACAGGTGCTAAAACTACTACCGCGTGAGATCTATGTGTTTTTTGGATCTAATCCTTGGATATAAGTAAGGATAAAGAAGGGCGGCGAAGAACACTGATGAACGACAGAAACCCTAAGTGCATATCTATGGTAAGAGAAAGGGGAGACTTACGGAGGCTGTCGAGCAGCGGCGGAGCGCGGAGGAGCTCTGGTACGTTCAGGTCGATGCAGCGGCCAAGGTTGGTCCAGCAGTCGAAGGTTGACGACGGCGGCTGAGGTCGAAGGCTCGGGCGCCGCGAGGATGACGATGAAGCGAAGAGGCATGAGGGGGAAAATGGAAAGACCCCCTGGCCCTATTTATAAGGAAGATAACCGACAGGCGCGAAAATCGAGGAGCCGAATTTTTGGATATGAGGCGAAGCTGTCACCTCGATTGTCGGAGGCTCATTAATGAAGGTGGATTATACACAGTTTTAAATAGCAGGTGACGTCACGACGGTTTACCATGATCCTAGAAGATGATGTCACGACGGTTTACAAGACTATGTGAAGATGTTGAAGAAGCAAATTTCTTAAGTATTGAGGATTGACATGAACCAGTTCAAATCAATCTAGGGCCTAATGTTGGGGATATTACCACTGGGCGTAAACCGGCCAGGAGTGGCCGGGTTAACCCCATAAGTAGTTCATCTGTATCTGAAGCCTATGAAGACAGACGGTGACGCTTCATGAAGGCCTAGGGCCCAAAGCCGGTTTAAGGCCTGTAGACACAAACCGGCATTGATATGTAAACTTGTGTTGTAAGATAAGAGTAGCAGAGACCGAGCCGGACACGATTATGAGCCGGCCTCGGAGTCTGTAAACTGACGGGCGTCAACCCATGTATATAAGGGGATGACCCGGCGGCGGTTCAAGGACAACAGACAACAACTCGAGACTCAGGCAAAACGTATTCGCTCCCTGGTCATCGAAACCCCATCAATTCCATCACAACTAGACGTAGGCTTTTACCTTCATCGTAAGGGGCCGAACTAGTATAAAACTCTCTCGCGTCCCTTGTCCGCTTTAACCCCTTTAAGCTAACCCGTAGCGATGGCTCCACGACTAAGTCCTTTCTCTAGGACATCTGCCGTGACAAAACCACGACAGAAGATGTTTCTTACTTTAACAAGTAATATAGTATATCTCTCCGCGTACCTATGTTTATAAAACCGTATGGCCGGATTGCCTTGTTTGCCGTAAATCTTTGCCCTTATAAAGGCTTTATAAAGTAGGACAAACACTCCTCAGCTACTGGCCGAGGAGGTGGAAGCTGATGGTCGGTCAACAAAGTGTTGTACAATGCGGATCCAAGGATTAATGATGTCAAGCACTTGGACACATAGAATCATAATTTCTGATTTTACTCCGGATATTGATCCTTAATTCGGCCACCTGTGCCCACATTAAGGCTCGGGGGCTACTGGGCTTCGCGCTCATTATTTATAAATATTAAAGGGGCACATCGATCCCCTGATCTGGTGTTGCCACCCGACCAATGGCTCGGGGGCTACTGCATTGCCTATTCAATGCAGAAAATTCAAAGTGCACAGTGTTCGGCATGACCGAACTATGGACAAGCCCGTCTTCGGACAATAATAAGTACCGTCTGGGACTTATCCGGCATCAAGCTAATATATCACGGCGGCTTCTCACGACCCACTCTCAGGGGCCCGTCCGCCGATCACTATTACCTCTAATGTAATACACTGTGTTTCTATTCCTACGTATGCTGCCGAGCTAGGAGTTGATCCTCAGGCAGATTTTGCAAATCCACCTGAGTCTCAGGGGGCTACTGGAATCAGCGGTCTTATGTCATCCTTCAGGTGCATCTTGGGTTTTAGACTGATACACACCTTGAGGACTACTGGCTATATATCTCGGCAGAGAATAAATTGCACCAATTAAAAATATTTACAAAAAACCGGCCCCAGTCGGGGTGGTGCACCATCTCGGAAGCAGTCCGGCATAAAGCTCGGGCGCCAGTGGCTGGCTCCATAGAGGGCATTTCCGACATTAAGCTCGGCTAAACTCCTTCAAATTTTTTGAACCAAGATGATCTATGACACCTCGGATATAGTCCGGCGTTGGAGCTCGGATACACTCCAGCGTTGGAGCTCGGAAGCGGTCCGGCGTTGGTGCTCGGCTGCATAAGATACCTCGAATACAGTCCGACATTGGAGCTCGGATGCAAGAGGACACTGCCGCCCGGGAACAACTTCAAACCCGAGGTGTGGCATAAAAATAACAAGGCATTGATAAAGGCTAGAAAATTAAAGGGGCTCCTCGGATAACCGACGTGTAAACTCTTCGGATTTACTTCGGCGATCCTCAAGATCGAAGATGAGAAGATTTGTTGAACCAGTTTTCAAGACCGACGACCGAAGATGAAGAACAGTTCGGAAGGATCGAGGAGCGTCCCCAACTTGAAGACCGGTTCAGGGGGCTACCGACGGTGTCCTGGACTAGGGGGTACTCACCACGTCGTTTCCCGATCAGTTGGATTGGGCCGAGGACCCCCATGGCCGTTTGCTCATGGGCTAGTTCGGACAGCCGATGCATACACGAGGAAGATTCCACAAGACTTGGTGATCAATACAAGGACTCCTCTCCACCGGCGTATTCGACTAGTAATCTAGTTATCCTAGGCCTCTGGTACATTACATAAGCCGAGGCCAAGCTAGCCGATAGATGATCATGACATTACTCATCATACCCTTAGGTCTTAGACCACAACATATGATCTCGAGGTAGATCAACTCTTGTAACCCTATATTCATCAAGATCAATCAAGCAGGAAGTAGGGTATTACCTCGATGGAGAGGGCCCGAACCTGGGTAATGTTGGGAAACGTAGTAATTTCAAAAAAATTCCTACGCACACACAAGATCATGGTGATGCATAGCAACGAGAGGGGAGAGTGTTGCCTACATACCCTCGTAGACCGTAAGCGGAAGCGTTATGACAACGCGGTTGATGTAGTCGTACGTCTTCACGATCGACCGATCCCAGCACCGAAGTTACGGCACCTCCGCGGACTGCACACGTTCAGCTCGGTGACGTCCCACGAACTCACGAGCTAGTAGAGCTTCGAGGGAGAGTTCCGTCAGCACGACGGCGTGGTGACGGTGTTGATGAAGTTACCGACGCAGGGCTTCGCCTAAGCACCGCTACGATATGACCGAGGTGGATTATGGTGGAGGGGGGCACCGCACACGGCTACGAGAGATCAATGATCAACCTGTGTGTCTTGGGGTGCCCCCTGCCCCCGTATATAAAGGATCTAGGGGGAGGCGGCCGGCCAGGAGGAGGGCGCGCCAAGGGGGGAGTCCTACTCCCACCGGGAGTAGGACTCCTCCTTTCCTAGTAGGAGTAGGAGAAGGGGGAAGGAGGAGAGAGAAGGGAAGGAAAGGGGGGCGCCGCCCCCCTCCTTGTCCAATTCGGACTAGAGGGGGAGGGGGTGCGCGGCCTGCCCTGGCCGCCCCTCCTCTTCTCCACTAAGGCCCAATAGGCCCATTACACTCCCCGGGGGGTTCCGGTAACCCCCCGGTACTCCGGTATATGTCCGAAACCTCTCGAAACACTTCCGGTGTCCGAACATAGTCATCCAATATATCGATCTTTACGTCTCGACCATTTCGAGACTCCTCATCATGTCCGTGATCATATCCGGGACACCGAACTACCTTCGGTACATCAAAACACAAAAACTCATAATACCGATCGTCACAGAACTTTAAGCGTGCGGACCCTACGGGTTCGAGAACTATGTAGACATGACCGAGATACGTCTCCGGTCAATAACCAATAGCAGAACCTGGATGCTCATATTGGTTCCTACATATTCTACGAAGATCTTTATCGGTCAAACCGCATAACAACATATGATGTTCCCTTTGTCATCGGTATGTTACTTGCCCGAGATTCGATCGTTGGTATCTCAATACCTAGCTCAATCTCGTTACCGGCAAGTCTCTTTACTCGTTTCGTAATGCATCATCCCGCAACTAACTCATTAGTCACATTGCTTGCAAGGCTTATAGTGATGTGCATTACCGAGAGGGCCCAGAGATACCTCTCCGACAATCGGAGTGACAAATCCTAATCTCGATCTATGCCAACTCAACAAGTACCGTCAGAGACGCCTGTAGAGCACCTTTATAATCACCCAGTTACGTTGTGATGTTTGGTAGCACACAAAGTGTTCCTCCGATATTCGGGAGTTGCATAATCTCATAGTCATAGGAACATGTATAAGTCATGGAGAAAGCAATAGCAGTAAACTAAACGATCAAGTGCTAAGTTAACGGAATGGGTCAAGTCAATCACATCATTCTTCTAATGATGTGACCCCGTTAATCAAATGACAACTCATGTCCATGGCTAGGAAACTTAACCATCTTTGATCAACGAGCTAGTCAAGTAGAGGCATACTAGTGACATTATGTTTGTCTATGTATTCACACATGTATTATGTTTCCGGTTAATACAATTTTAGCATGAATAATAAACATTTATCATGATATGAGGAAATAAATAATAACTTTATTATTGCCTCTAGGGCATATTTCCTTCAGTCTCCCAATTGCACTAGAGTCAATAATCTAGATTACACAGTAATGATTCTAACACCCATGGAGTCTTGGTGTTGATCATGTTTTGCTCGTGGAAGAGGCTTAGTCAATGGGTCTGCAACATTCAGATCCGTATGTATCTTGCAAATCTCTATGTCTCCCTCCTGGACTTGATCCCGGATGGAATTGAAGGTCTCTTGATGTGCTTGGTTCTCTTGTGAAATCTGGATTCCTTTGCCAAGGCAATTGCACCAGCATTGTCACAAAAGATTTTCATTGGACCCGATGCACTAGGTATGACACCTAGGTCCGATATGAACTCTTCATCCAGACTCCTTCATTTGCTGCTTCCGAAGCAGCTATGTACTCCGCTTCACACGTAGATCCTGCCACGACGCTTTGTTTAGAACTGCACGAACTGACAGCTCCACCGTTCAATATAAACACGTATCCGGTTTGCGATTTAGAATCGTCCAGATCAGTGTCAAATCTTCCAACGATGTAACCATTTACGACGAGTTCTTTGTCACCTCCATAAACGAGAAACATATCCTTAGTCCTTTTCAGGTATTTCAGGATGTTCTTGACCGCTGTCCAATGATCCACTCCTGGATTACTTTGGTACCTCCCTGCTAAGCTAATAGCAAGGCACACATCAGGTCTGGTACACAGCATTGCATACATGATAGAGCCTATGGCTGAAGCATAGGGAACACTTTTCATTTTCTCTCTATCTTCTGCAGTGGTCGGGCATTGGATCTGACTCAACTTCACACCTTGTAACACAGGCAAGAACCCTTTCTTTGCTTGATCCATTTTGAACTTTTTCAAAACTTTGTCAAGGTATGTGCTTTGTGAAAGCCCAATTAAGCGTCTTGATCTATCTCTATAGATCTTGATGCCCTATATGTATGCAGCTTCACCGAGGTCTTTCATTGAAAAACTCTTATTCAACTATCCTTTTATGCTATCCAGAAATTATATATCATTTCCAATCAGCAATATGTCATCCACATATAATATTAGAAATGCTACAGAGCTCCCACTCACTTTCAAGCTTCTCCAAAAGTCTGTATAAAACCATATGCTTTGATCACACTATCAAAACGTTTATTCCAACTCCGAGAGGCTTGCACCAGTCCATAAATGGATCGCTGGAGCTTGCATACTTTGTTAGTTCCCTTTGGATTGACAAAACCTTCTGGTTGCATCATATACAACTCTTCTTCCAGAAATCCATTCAGGAATGCAGTTTTTACATCCATTTGACAAATTTCATAATCATAAAAATGCGCTAATTGCTAACGTGATTCGGACAGACTTAAGCATCGCTACGGGTGAGAAAGTCTCATCGTAGTCAACCCCTTGAACTTGTCGAAAACCTTTCGCAACAAGTCGAGCTTTGTAGACAGTAACTTTACCGTCAGCGTTAGTCTTCTTCTTGAAGATCCATTTATTCTCTATGGCCTGCCGATCATCGGGCAAGTCAACCAAAGTCCACACTTTGTTCTCATACATGGATCCCATCTTAGATTTCATGGCCTCAAGCCATTCTGCGGAATTTGGGCTCACCATTGCTTCTTCATAGTTCGTAGGTTCACCTTGGTCAAGTAGCATGACCTCCAGAATAGGATTACCGTACCACTCTGGTGCGGATCTTACTCTGGTTGACCTACGAGGTTCGGTAGTAACTTGATCTGAAGTTTCATGATCAACATCATTTGCTTCCTCTCTAATTGGTGTAGGTGTCACAGGAACCGGTTTCTGTGATGACCTACTTTCTAATAAGGGAGCAGGTACAGTTACCTCATCAAGTTCTACTTTCCTCCCACTCACCTCTTTTGAGAGAAACGCCTTCTCTAGAAATGATCCATTTTTAGAAACAAATGTTCTGCCTTCGGATCTGTGATAGAAGGTATACCCAACAGTCTCCTTTGGGTATCCTATGAAGACACATTTCTCCGATTTGGGTTCGAGCTCATCAGGTTGAAGCTTTTTCACATAAGCATCGCAGCCCCAAACTTTAAGAAACGACAACTTTGGTTTCTTGCCAAACCACAGTTCATAAGGTGTTGTCTCAATGGATTTCGATGGTGCCCTATTTAACGTGAATGCAGCCGTCTCTAAAGCATAACCCCAAAACGATAGCGGTAAATCAGTAAGAGACATCATAGATCGCACCATATCTACTAAAGTACGATTACGACATTCGGACACACCATTACGCTGTGGTGTTCCGGGTGGCGTGAGTTGCGAAACTATTCCGCATTGTTTCAAATGAAGACCAAACCTGTAACTCAAATATTCTCCTCCACGATCAGATCATAGAAACTTTATTTTCTCGTTACGATGATTTTCCACTTCACTCTAAAATTCTTTGAACTTTTCAAATGTTTTAGACTTATGTTTCATTAAGTAGATATACCCATATCTGCTCGAATCATCTGTGAAGGTGAGAAAATAACGATACCCGTCACGAGCCTCAACATTCATCGGACCACATACATCAGTATGTATGATCTCCAACAAATCTGTTGCTCACTCCATTGTTCCGGAGAATGGCGTTTTAGTCATCTTGCCCATGAGGCATGGTTCGCAAGTACCAAGTGATTCATAATCAAGTGATTCCAAAAGTCCATCAGTATGGAGTTTCTTCATGCGCTTTACACCAATATGACCTAAACAGCAGTGCCACAAATAAGTTGCACTATCATTATCAACTCTGCATCTTTTGGCTTCAATATTATGAATATGTGTATCACTACTATCGAGATTTAATTTAAATAGACCACTCTTCAAGGGTGCATGACCATAAAAGATATTACTCACATAAACAGAACAACCATTATTCTCTGATTTAAATGAATAACCGTCTCGCATCAAACAAGATCCAGATATAATGTTCATGCTCAACGCTGACACCAAATAACAATTATTCAGGTCTAAAACTAATCCCGAAGGTAGATGTAGAGGTAGCGTGCCGACTGCGATCACATCGACTTTGGAACCATTTCCCACGTGCATCGTCACCTCGTCCTTAGCCAATCTTCGCTTAATCCGTAGTCCCTGTTTTGAGATGCAAATATTAGCAACAGAACTAGTATCAAATACCCAGGTTCTACTGCGAGCATTAGTAAGGTACACATCAATAACATGTATATCACATATACCTTTGTTCACCTTGCCATCCTTCTTATCCGCCAAATACTTGGGGCAGTTCCGCTTCCAGTGACCAGTCTGTTTGCAGTAGAAGCACTCAGTTTCAGGCTTAGGTCCAGACTTGGGTTTCTTCTCCTGAGAAGCAACTTGTTTGCCGTTCTTCTTGAAGTTCCCCTTCTTCTTCCCTTTACCCTTTTTCTTGAAACTGGTGGTCTTGTTGACCATCAACACTTGATGCTCCTTCTTGATTTCTACCTCCGCAACTTTTAGCATCGCGAAGATCTCGGGAATTGTCTTATCCATCCCTTGCATATTATAGTTCATCACAAAGCTCTTGTAGCTTGGTGGCAGTGACTGAAGAATTCTGTCAATGACACTATCGTCCGAAACATTAACTCCAAGTTGAATCAAGTCATTATTATACCCAGACATTTTGAGTATATGTTCACTGACAGAACTATTCTCCTCCATCTTACAGCTGTAGAACTTATTGGAGACTTCATATCTCTCAATCCGGGCATTTGCTTGAAATATTAACTTCAACTCCTGGAACATCTCATATGCTCCATGACGTTCAAAACATCGTTGAAGTCCCGGTTCTAAGCCGTAAAGCATGGCACACTGAACTATCGAGTAGTCATCAGCTTTGCTCTGCCAGACGTTCTTAACGTCGTCAATTGCATCTGCAGCAGGCCTGGCACCCAGCGGTGCTTCTAGGACGTAATTCTTCTATGCAGCAATGAGGATAATCCTCAAGTTACGGACCCAGTCCGTGTAATTGCTACCATCATCTTTCAACTTTGCTTTCTCAAGGAACGCATTAAAATTCAACGGAACAACAGCACGGGCCATCTATCTACAACAACATAGACAAGCAAAATACTATCAGGTACTAAGTTCATGACAAATTAAAGTTCAATTAATCATATTACTTAAGAACTCCCACTTAGATAGACATCCCTCTAATCGTCTAAGTGATCACGTGATCCATCTCAACTAAACCATGTCCGATCATCACGTGAGATGGAGTAGTTTCCAATTGTGAACATCACTATGTTGATCATATCTACTATATGATTCACGCTCGACCTTTCGGTCTCAGTGTTCCGAGGCCATATCTGCATATGCTAGGCTCGTCAAGTTTAACCCGAGTATTCTGCGTGTGCAAAACTAGCTTATACCTGTTGTATTTGAACGTAGAGCTTATCACACCCGATCATCACGTGGTGTCTCGACACGACAAACTTTCACAACGGTGCATACTCAGGGGGAACACTTATACCTTGAAATTTAGTGAGAGATCATCTTATAATGCTACCGTCAAACAAAGCAGAATAAGATGCATAAAAGATAAACATCACATGCAATCAATATAAGTGATATGATATGGCCATCATCATCTTTTGCCTTTGATCTCCATCTCCAAAGCACCGTCATGATCACCATTGTCACCGGCGCGACACCATGATCTCCATCGTAGCATCGTTATCGTCTCGCCAACTATTGTTTCTACGACTATCGCTACCGCTTAGTGATAAAGTAAAAACAATTACAGGGCGATTGCATTGCATACAATAAAGCGACAACCATATGGCTCCTGCCAGTTGCCGATAACTCTGTTACAAAATATGATCATCTCATACAATAAAATTTAGCATCATGTCTTGACCATATCACATCACAGCATGCCCTGCAAAAACAAGCGTCCTCTACTTTGTTGTTGCAAGTTTTACGTGGCTGCTACGGGCTGAGCAAGAACCGTTCTTACCTACACATCAAAACCACAACGATATTTCAAGTTAGTGCTGTTTTAACCTTCACAAGGACCGGGCGTAGCCACACGCGGTTCAACTAAGGTTGGAGAAACAGACACCCGCCAGCCACCTGTGTGCAAAGCATGTCGGTAGAACCAGTCTCGCGTAAGCGTACGCGTAATGTCGGTCCGGGCCGCTTCATCCAACAATACCGCCGAACCAAAGTATGACATGCTGGTAAGCAGTATGACTTGTATCGCCCACAACTCACTTGTGTTCTAGTACTCGTGCATATAACATCTACGCATAAACCTGGCTCGGATGCCACTGCGGGGAAACATGGTAATTTCAAAAAAGTTCCTACACACACGCAAGATCATGGTGATGCATAGCAACGAGAGGGGAGAGTGTCGTCTACGTACCCTCGTAGACCATAAACGGAAGCGTTATGACAACGCGGTTGATGTAGTCGTACATCTTCACGATCGACCGATCCCAGCACCGAAGTTACGGCACCTCCGCGGACTGCACACGTTCAGCTCGGTGACGTCCCACCAACTCACGATCCAGTAGAGCTTCGAGGGAGAGTTCCGTCAGCACGACGGCGTGGTGACGGTGTTGATGAAGTTACCGTCGCAGGGCTTTGCCTAAGCACCGCTACGATATGACCGAGGTGGATTACGGTGGAGGGGGCACCGCACACGACTAAGAGAGATCAATGATGAACTTGTGTGTCTTGGGGTGCCCCCTGCCCCCGTATATAAAGGAGCTAGGGGGGAGGCGGCCGGCCAGGAGGAGGGCGCGCCAAGGGGGGAGTCCTACTCCCACCGGGAGTAGGACTCCTCCTTTCCTAGTAGGAGTAGGAGGAGGGGGAAGGAGGAGAGAGAAGGGAAGGAAAGGGGGGTGCCACCCCCCTCCTTGTCCAATTCACACTAGAGGGGGAGGGGGCGTGCGGCCTGCCCTGGCCGCCCCTCCTCTTCTCCACTAAGGCACAATAGGCCCATTACACTCCCCGGGGGGTTCCGGTAACCCCCCGGTACTCCGGTATATGTCCGAAACCTCCCGAAACACTTCCGGTGTCCGAACATAGTCGTCCAATATATCGATCTTTACGTCTCGACCATTTCAAGACTCCTCGTCATGTCCGTGATCATATCCGGGACTCCGAACTACCTTCGGTACATCAAAACAGAAAAACTCATAATACCGATCGTCAAAGAACTTTAAGCGTGCGGACCCTATGGGTTCGAGAACTATGTAGACATGACCGAGATACGTCTCCGGTCAATAACCAATAGCGGAAACTGGATGCTCATATTGGTCCTACATATTCTACGAAGATCTTCATCGGTCAAACCGCATAACAACATACGTTGTTCGCTTTGTCATCGGTATGTTACTTGCCCGAGATTCGATCGTCGGTATCTCAATACCTAGCTCAATCTCGTTACCGGCAAGTCTCTTTACTCGTTCCGTAATTCACCATCCCGCAACTAACTCATTAGTCACATTGCTTGCAAGGCTTATAGTGATGTGCATTACCGAGAGGGCCCAGAGATACCTCTCCGACAATCGCAGTGACAAATCCTAATCTCGATCTATGCCAACTCAACAAGTACCATCGGAGACACCTGTAGAGCACCTTTATAATCACCAGTTACGTTGTGACGTTTGGTAGCACACAAAGTGTTCCTCCGGTATTCGGGAGTTGCATAATCTCATAGTCATAGGAACATGTATAAGTCATGGAGAAAGCAGTAGCAGTAAACTAAACGATCAAGTGCTAAGCTAACGGAATAGGTCAAGTCAATCACATCATTCTTCTAATGATGTGACCCCGTTAATCAAATGACAACTCATGTCCGTGGCTAGGAAACTCAACCAGCTTTGATCAACGAGCTAGTCAAGTAGAGGCATACTAGTGACATTATGTTTGTCTATGTATGTGACGCCTCCGATTCAGCGACTCACGGGAAGATATCACAACACAACTCTACAACATAAATAAGTTATACAAGCATCATAATACAAGCCAGGGGCCTCGAGGGCTCGAATACAAGTGCTCGATCATAGGTGAGTCAGCGGAAGCAACAATATCTGAGTACAGACATAAGTTAAACAAGTTTGCCTTAAGAAGGCTAGCACAAACTGGGATACAGATCGAAAGAGGCGCAGGCCTCCTGCCTGGGATCCTCCTAATTACTCCTGGTCGTCGTCAGCGGCCTGCACGTAGTAGTAGGCACCTCCGGTGTAGTAGGAGTCGTCGTCGACGGTGGCGTCTAGCTCTTGGGCTCCAGCATCTGGTTCCGACAACCAGGTAGAAGGGAAAGGGGGAAAAGAGGGAGAAAAGCAACCGTGAGTACTCATCCAAAGTACTCGCAAGCAAGGAGCTACACTACATATGCATGGGTATATGCGTAAAGGGCCATATCGGTGGACTGAACTGCAGAATGCCAGAATAAGAGGGGATAGCTAATCCTGTCGAAGATTACTCTTCTAGCCACCTCCATCTTGCAGCATATAGAAGAGAGTAGATGGTAAGTTCACCAAGTAGCATCGCATAGCATAATCCTACCAGGCGATCCCCTCCTCGTCGCCCTGTTAGAGAGCGATCATCGGGTTGTATCTGGCACTTGCAAGGGTGTGTTTTATTAAGTATCCAGTTCTAGTTGTCATAAGGTCAAGGTACAACTCCGGGTCATCCTTTTACCGAGGGACACGACTATTCGAATAGATAAACTTCCCTGCAGGGGTGCACCACATAACCCAACACGCTCGATCCCATTTGGCCGGACACACTTTTTTGGGTCATGCCCGGCCGCGGAAGATCAACACGTCGCAGCCCTACCTAGGCACAACAGAGAGGTCAGCACGCCGGTCTAAATCCTATGCGCGCAGGGGTCTGGGCCCATCGCCCATTGCACACCTTCACGTTGCATACGCAGCCGGAAGCAGACCTAGCCCCCTTAATACAAGTGCGAGCTTACGGTCCAATGCGGCGCGCGCCGCTCAGTCGCTGACGTCACGAAGGCTTCGGCTGATACCACGACATCGAGTACCCATAACTATTCCCGCGTAGTTGGTTAGTGCGTATGGACCAAATGGCTAGACTCAGATCAAATACCAAGAACTCGTTAAGCATGTTATTTTCAAGTAACCGCGGACGCCGACCAGGGCCAGGCCCACCTCTCTCCTAGGCGGTCTCAACCTGCCCTGCCGCTCCGCCACAAAGTAACAGTCGGGGGCCGTCAGGAACCCAGGCCCACCTCTACCGGGATGGAGCCACCTGTCCTTCCAGCCCCCTCATCAGAATCACTTGCGGGTACTCAACGAGCTGACCCGACTTTAGTCACCACATGTGTCATGTATATAAAGTATATAGTATATACCCGTGATCACCTCCCGAAGTGATCACGGCCCAGTAATATAGCATGGCAGATGGACAAGAGTGTAGGGCCACTGATGGAACACTAGCATCCTATACTAAGCAGTAGGATAGCAGGTAAGGGTAACAACTGTAGCAACAATGAGAGGCTATGCAACAGAATAGGATTAACCGAAAGCAGTAACATGCTACACTACTCTAATGCAAGCAGTATAGAGAAGAATAGGCGATATCTGGTGATCAGGGGGGGGCTTGCCTGGTTGCTCTGGCAAGAAGGAGGGGTCATCTTCGGTGTAGTCGAACACACGGACATCGGCACCGGTCTCAGAGTCTACCGGAAAGAAGTAACGGAGGGGGAACACAATAAATAACAGAGCAATCAAATGTAACACAAAGCAAGACACGGCAATATGCGGTGCTAGGGGTGACCTAACGTAGTGGTAGGTGATACCGGCGAAGGGGGGAAACATCCGGGAAAGTATCCCCGGTGTTCCGCATTTTCGGACAGATGAACCGGAGGGGGAAAGTTGCGTGTTTGCTATGCTAGGCATGTGTGGCGGACGAACGGGCTGCGTATCCGGATTCGTCTCGTCGTTCTGAGCAACTTTCATGTACAAAGTTTTTTCATCCGAGCTACGAATTATTTTATATGTTTTTTCAAAGTTTCTAAAAGTTTTTCTAATTTTCTGGATTTAATTTAATTCGAAATACTAAATGAGAAAACTGCTATGTGTACCCACAGGGTAACAAGCCTCTTAGTATGACAGGTGGGGGTCCAGGGGTCTAGTCAACAGTGCAGTCAAAAGGTTGACCAGTCAAAGTTTGACTGGTCAACAGGGTCAATGGACCCACATGTCATGGGGTGTAAAATTTAACTAGCACTAAATAAATCTAACAGGGCCTTTTAACCGATTTTATTTAAGTTACTTAGGGTGTTGGGTCCCATATGTCAGTGTGGCATTAGTTAAATCAGTTAGCATTTTAGTTGATTAACGGGACGGGGCCCGGTTGACAGTGAGAGGGGGAAAGGTGATTAGCGCCCTAATTAAGCCGGTTAGGCCGGCGGTTAGCTGGAGCACGGTCCGGCCAACTCCGGCGTCGGGAGGGCGCGCGGCTAGGCGTGTTAGAATGCCCCAGAGAGGCGAGTGGGGTGGTGCGCACGGTTCGTGCCAAGGCCACCGAAGTCGCCGGCGGTGAGCACGACCGCGACGGCTGCAGAGAAGCGGCCAGCGGACGAGCGGCAGTGGCGGAGCTCGCGAGCGAGGGTGGGGGGTTCCGGCCACGGCGGGCGCAGGGGCTCGCGGTGAGCGCGGTCTGCGGCGAGCGAGCGCGGCCATAGCGCTAGGAAGGAGGGGGGAAGCGGAGGGGACGACAGGGAGCTCACAACGAGGGGTCGGGGAAGCGTTCGGGGAGGCCGGCGGTTGCCCTGGCGGCGAGCAGCAGCTGGGGACGAGGCGGAGGATGAGCAGCTCGGGCGCGAGGTCCGATGGAGGAGCTCGAGCAGGGGGCTTGCTGTAGCGCTGCTGGAGGAGGCCAAGTAGCAGAGGCGGCGACGCCATGGCCCTCCGCCGAGCAGAGGATGGCGCGAGGAGCTCCTCTCCCTAGCGCGATATGCACATGCATGTGTGCGAGAGGACGAGGGAAAGCGAGAGAGGGAGAGAAGGGGATCGAGCAGAGCGTTCTGTGATGCGTGTGCGTGTGGCGGCGCACGGGAGGGAACGAGGGCATCAGGAGGTGAGGGCTAGGGTTAGAGTGGGGGTGGCTGGGCTACCTCGGCCCATTATGGCCTAAGGCCCAGTGGGGAGGTAGGGGTTTTCTTTGTTTTAACATTTTGCTTGTTTTGACTTTTCTTTTCTTTTGTTTATATTTCTGTTTTATTTCTAGTTATACATTAATTTTAGTTTAGTAAAATATGACAAAAGCTCCTAAATTAATGTTTCAGAAAAACCCACCGCCATAAAATGTTTTACTCCGAAATAAAATAGTTTAAAATATTTATAAAATACCAAAGGCATTTAAATAATATTTTTGCTACTGGTTCATTCATTTTAGAGTATTTCAACATTTTATAAAAGTGTGGTTTCTCCACTATAATTACCTATGCATTATTTGTCACCTCTAGAACAATTTAGTCTTGATATTTGAAAATGTTTGTTGTTTGCCTGATTTTGAATTTGAATTCGAACTGGTTTCGAACTAACGCGAGATTAGCAACAGTAATCGAGGTGTCGTGACATCATTAACAGAGGATCACTGTAGCTTAATTATCCGGGCGTCACAATTCTCCTCCACTACAAGAAATCTCGTCCCGAGATTTAAGAGGTAGTGAAAGGGGGAAGGTTTGGTTACGAATCTAGCGGGTCTTCTCATCCTGGCTTGCTCTTCTCGAAGAGGCCGGTCCAATACATTGATGTCTTCATTTCCCTGCTTCAGGTCATCATGATGAAGTCGGCGTCCTTTCTTCAGGAACTCCATCGTACTTACGAAAGAATAAAGGGTGGGCATTCCGGGAGAACAGACCTCTGCAAGGTCGACTATCTGGTCAATAACATCGAGGAAGGTGGTGGAAGTAACTCTCGAATTGAAACTTACGAAAATATCGAGAGCAAAGTAAGGAGGTATCATGGGAAGTTTCAAGCGGGCAGGCAATCGTTCGATGCCTGAAACAGGGCATGAAAAGGGGTTCAAAGCAATGGGAATCAGTATTGTGTCTGATACCAGAATTGATGATCTCTCGGAAGGTGGACCGTGAATTAAATATGAAGCCAAGCGTGAGGAATAACCATTAGAAACAGGGTTGTACCGGAGAGTCAGGTTTCGATCCTGTGGAACTGTGGGTTATGGGCCCACCATGTGGGTTAAAAGTAGGAAGGGCGGAGACGTCTTGCGTGATCATGTAAGCAAGGAATGTCAGAGGATAGCCTGTCATTTATGTCGGCAACAACATCGGTACCAAGGGCGAGGGACGAAGAGAACCATTTTCCTGCTCGTTGAACGAGGCGGACCAATAGGCAAGGTTCTCGTCCATCGGTGGCTACCGGAATGTCAACAACAATAGTAACAGGGACTTACTGACAGAGGTGTACAACGAGGTGCTCACCTAGGTAGGGAATTATCACTGCTCAGTTAAGTAGATTACGAGAAAGGTTAAACAAAACAATGGAAAGGAAAATGTGTTTAATCACAATGAATAGGAGTATATCCCTCCCAAGATTAAGCAGGGCATGATATATGTGTCAGGAGATCAAAGTCATGACCATATAGATAAAATGGGTAAGAAGAATTATGATTTGTACCCATACAAAGATGTTTGGATAGTTGATCAAGAAACATTTAGCATTGCGCTTGCAATGTTCTTGTTGAAAATCGGAGTACCATAGACATGCTTCGAGATAGCATTGACATGGTCATTAGGTGAAGATCAGACTTTGGAAACACAACGGATCCATCGGGAATAACTTATAGAATAAGTCTTACCATTTCCTCATGGAAGAATGGATAATCTTGTTGAAGGAATCTATAACAATAGGGCCTCCGGCCAGGTGTTGTGGGCATGACATCACCTTATCGGGTCTTATGTAGACCAATGCTATAACTCTTGGAAAAATGTTTCAACCATCATATCTGACCGAGATTCAGATCTGATTGGTGTCAGGATACCTCAGACTCAGGATGCCTGAGAAGAAAAGGTGCAACATGAATTGATGAGATGACATTGTAAGATTCTCGGAAGATGAACTGTGGAAGCGAGTTCCGAAACAAGAGTTCATCATTAAACCAATGAGAGGATGTGGAGGTGGCTAATGGACTCAGCGACAACTCATCGAGATTTCCAAAAAGAGGGATTTCCACACTTATGTGAACAAGGAGATAACATTTGTCAGATCAAATGATTTAATGAGGTATGCTCGAGGCAAACATACACAATTAAACATTGGTTGAAAGGTGCACCCGAAATATGGGCTTAGGTAGAATGATCAATGCTAGAATGGTGATTCGATAACCAATGGTCTAAGAATGAAATATCGACCATTAACTTCAAAGCAATAGGGTTGCTAGAAGTTTTGAAGTCGCACATCATAGTTCAATTGTCGGTTTTCCGGTTAGAAACAACACGGGGACCAAGAAGAATGGTGAGGTCGAGAAGCATCACTTTATCAAGAATTCTTAAGAGGTGGTGAAATTCTCACAACATTCTTGACATAAAAGATGGTAATACTCCAAGTAAAGAACAAATGCTGGATAGCAAGGAACTCAAGGTACAACAAAACCGTGAACCAGTTTTGTGTGCGGAAATGCAAGAATGTTGTCGATGTTACACAATCATCGTGGGGGCAAGGATGATATCTCCCATCATGAATTCGATTGATATCCTGGAAACGCTCAGAATCTTGATTATGATCACGACACATTTGTCAAGAGGTTTCATGAAGATGTAATTCGGTCGGCGATGACATCAAGTCAAAGGAATGATGAAGCAAAGGGTTAATTGGAACCATGGGTACGACACAAACTTGAAATCAAGTTTGCTGTTCAAGGAGAAATGATATGACGAGAAAGATCATCCTAAGATTAGCTCATCGTCAAATTTTGTGCTCCGAGAATAAGGACTAGGTAGCACAATTAAAATCATCAAGATAATGATATAGCCAAACAGGCTAGGAATGACGCGATCGGGTACAAACTCGTAAGTAAGGAACATTACTAAAAGTTGTTGAACCGTAGTGCGGACTCGATTCAATTATCAGGGTCTCGAGTGATTAACCACTCAAAACCCAGGGAAAATTGTAATCCGTGAGAATGTAGTACTTGATGAAGAACTCATAAGAAGTTATGCGGTTCCGTGATAATCTCGAGATACCAGGGGGTAATACTCGACGACAGATCAAAGTAGAGGGTGGACTGGGGTATTGCTCTATAGAAGACAATTGCTTAAACTTGCATAGGAAATGGTATTTAAAGGAGAACATGGTCGGAACCACGATTGCAAAGGATCAATTCACCGATACCAGATGATATTATACCAGGGAAATAGTTATTATTATAAGAAGCTTCCATGATAGGATCTACATCGTGTCCATGGGCATGAACACAAAGGTTCAAGGTCGACTCCCACTTCTCCAATCCATAACCTTTCATTCACTTCTCATTTTTCAAAGAAGTTGTAATGTTATAAATTTTATCTAGCAAAACACCAGAAGAGTATGACTCGTAATAGCTCTCGGGTTTACCCGGATCTGGGAAGGCATAGGTTCAACCCTTAGGGGTATCTTGGGAACATATACCACAAGCTTCAATAGTAAATAACACAAGCTCAATAGTAGAGCATGGGTCACAAAAGGAGAAGATACAATTTACCGAAGGAATTATGTATCGGGGAAAGAACTTCTCTAGGTTTTTTGTATACGAAGGACACTGTCGGATGATATTTCAAAAAGGATCCGACGGTCCATAGCGGAGCTGATGTGAGTATCGGCACACAACCAGAGGAAGAAACAATGCGGAGGCATTGGATTATAGAAGCAACTGACTAATTCAAAGCTCACATGTAAAGGAATTATGATTTCCCAATCAAAGGATCAGAAGCAAACGCTCTGATTAGGGATGGATAAGTTGAGTAAGCTTAGTGGTAAAATCGACAACAATTTGATTGGTCGAGATCCAGCTCATGCTTAATATGACGTCTGAGCCGAAAGGATGAATTCTAGGATCTGATTGAGGATTGCAAGCATTCGCAACCAATTGAATCAATGGACTCAAAATGATAGTGACAAAGGCTGCCAATAAGATTACTATACTTATGGGATTAACCATAATGAAAGCAAGCAAGAATTTCAAGAGCAATAAGCTGCTAAGGATTTTTGGAAGATCGAATAGTATTTCGAAGACCTTAGTGAAACACATAAACAACTGGGGATGGGCGGATACTCGGTATGTGCGAGGCATTATCCGTAGGAGTGTTCATGTGGGTAATGAACTGCAAGGCAGTAGGCACAAAGAATTCTCAGAACTATAGAGAGAATTTTCGGGGTATCTTGTAATAACAAGATCCATGGGATTGAAAGTAAGAACAACAAGTGTATGTATTTATCCATAGGGATATTTTGGTGGTAGGGAATTGCAAAAGCAACGGACACAAAGTCTCGAGAGAACATCAGAGAGTATCTTCGGAATCCTTCGGTGCAGGAGGCGATCGTTTGCGCTAAGGGCTCTCCGGATGGAAGTATTTACGAGATCCTAGAGTCAAAGTTAGTAAATTCATTTAAACCCGAATAGACGAGAGATCAGAGTCCCAGAGTATAGATGAGGAATAAAAGATCCTAATACCACCCAATGGCGACGTGGGCCCGTAAGCCACACAGCCATGTTAGTAAAAGTTTTGCAATGACTAGACTCAACTTCGGCCAAGGAGTGTGGAAGGGGGATTCCTACAGGCAGTCGGCTCTGATACCAATTTGTGACGCCCCCGATTCAATTGCACACTAATCATGCACGCAAATGTGTACGATCAAGATCAGGGACTCACGGGAAGATATCACAACACAACTCTACAACATAAATAAGTCATACAAGCATCATAATACAAGCCAGGGGGCCTCGAGGGCTCGAATACAAGTGCTCGATCATAGACGAGTCAGCGGAAGCAACAATATCAGAGTACAGACATAAGTTAAACAAGTTTGCCTTAAGAAGGCTAGCACAAACTGGGATACAGATCGAAAGAGGCGCAGGCCTCCTGCCTGGGATCCTCCTAACTACTCCTGGTCGTCATCAGCGGCCTGCACGTAGTAGTAGGCACCTCCGGTGTAGTAGGAGTCGTCGTCGACGGTGGCGTCTGGCTCTTGGGCTCCAGCATCTGGTTGCGACAACCAGGTAGAAGGGAAAGGGGGAAAAGAGGTAGAAAAGCAACCGTGAGTACTCATCCAAAGTACTCGCAAGCAAAGAGCTACACTACATATGCATGGGTATATGTGTAAAGGGCCATATCGGTGGACTGAACTGCAGAATGCCAGAATAAGAGGGGATAGCTAATCCAGTCGAAGACTACGCTTCTGGCCACCTCCATCTTGCAGCATATAGAAGAGAGTAGATGGTAAGTGTTGGGGAACATAGTAATTTCAAAAAATTTCCTATGCACACGCAAGATCATGGTGATGCATAGCAACGAGAGGGGAGAGTGTTGTCCACGTACCCTCGTAGACCGAAAGCGGAAGCGTTATCACAACGCGGTTGATGTAGTCGTACGTCTTCACGATCCGACCGATCAAGTACCGAACGCACGGCACCTCCGAGTTCTACACACGTTCAGCTCGATGACGTCCCTCGAACGCCGATCCAGCCGAGTGTTGAGTGAGAGTTTCGTCAGCACGACGGCGTGGTGACGATGATGATGTTCCACCGACGCAGGGCTTCGCCTAAGCTCCGCAACGGTATTATCGAGGTGTAATATGGTGGAGAGGGGCACCGCACACGGCTAAGAGATCTCAAGGATCAATTGTTGTGTCTCTGAGGTGCCCCCCTGCCCCCGTATATAAAGGAGCAAGGGGGAGGCAGCCGGCCAAGGGGAGAGGCGCGCCATAGGGGGGAGTCCTACTCCCACCGGGAGTAGGACTCCTCCTTTCCTTGTGGGAGTAGGAGAAGGGAAGGGGGAAGGAGAAAGAAGGAAGGGTGCGCCCCCTTCCCTAGTCCAATTCGGACCAGCCCATGGGGAGGGGTGCGGCCACCTTTTGAGGCCTTTCTCTCCTTTCCCATATGGCCCATTAAGGCCCAATACGGATTCCCGTAACTCTCCGGTACTCCGAAAAATACCCGAATCACTCGGAACCTTTCCGAAGTCCGAATATAGACGTCCAATATATCGATTTTTACGTCTCGACCATTTCGAGACTCCTCGTCATATCCCCGATCTCATCCGGGACTCCGAACTACTTCGGTACATCAAAACTCAATAAAACTGTCATCGTAACGTTAAGCGTGCGGACCCTACGGGTTCGAGAACTATGTAGACATGACCGAGACATGTCTCCGGTCAATAATCAAGAGCGGGACCTGGATGCCCATATTGGCTCCCACATATTCTACGAAGATCTTTATCGGTCAGACCGCATAACAACATACGTTGTTCCCTTTGTCACCGGTATGTTACTTGCCCGAGATTTGATCATCGGTATCTCGATACCTAGTTCAATCTCGTTACCGGCAAGTCTCTTTACTCGTTTCGTAACACATCATCCCGCAACTAACTCATTAGTAACAATGCTTGCAGGGCTTATAGTGATGTGCATTACCGAGTGGGCCCAGAGATACCTCTCCGATAATCGGAGTGACAAATCCTAATCTCGAAATACGCCAACCCAATAAGTACCTTTGGAGACACCTGTAGAGCACCTTTATAATCACCCATTTACGTTGTGACGTTTGGTAGCACACAAAGTGTTCCTCTGGTAAACGGGAGTTGCATAATCTCATAGTCATAGGAACATGTATAAGTCATGAAGAAAGCAATAGCAACATACTAAACGATCGAGTGCTAAGCTAACGGAATGGGTCAAGTCAATCACGTCATTCTCCTAATGAGGTGATCCCGTTAATCAAATGACAACTCATGTCTATGGCTAGGAAACATAACCATCTTTGATCAACGAGCTAGTCAAGTAGAGGCATACTAGTGACACTCTATTTGTCTATCTATTCACACATGTATCATGTTTCCGGTTATACAATTCTAGCATGAATAATAAACATTTATCATGATATAAGGAAATAAATAATGACTTTATTATTGCCTCTAGGGCATATTTCCTTCAGTCTCCCACTTGCACTAGAGTCAATAATCTAGTTCACATCGCCATGTGATTTAACACTAATAGTTCACATCACCATTTGATTAACACCCATAGTTCACATCACTATGTGACCAACACTCAAAGGGTTTACTAGAGTCAGTAATCTAGTTCACATCGCTTATGTGATTAACACCCAAAAGAGTACTAAGGTGTGATCATGTTTTGCTTGTGAGATAATTTTAGTCAACGGGTCTTTCACATTCAGATCCGTAAGTATTTTGCAAATTTCTATGTCTACAATGCTCTGCACGGAGCTACTCTAGCTAATTGCTCCCTCTTTCAATATGTATCTAGACCGAGACTTAGAGTCATCTAGATTAGTGTCAAAAACTTGCATCGACGTAACGCTTTACGACGAACCTTTTGTCACTTCCATAATCGAGAAACATATCCTTATTCCAGTAAGGATAATTTTGACCGATGTCCAGTGATCTACTCCTAGATCACCATCGTACACCCTTGCGAAACAGTGTAGGGTATACAATAGATCTGGTACACAGCATGGCATACTTTATAGAACCTATGGCCAAGGCAAAGGGAATGACTTTCATTCTTTTTCTATCTTCTGCCGTGGTCGGGCTTTGAGTCTTACTCAATTTCACACCTTGTAACACAGGTAAGAAACTCTTTCTTTGACTGTTCCATTTTGAACTACTTCAAAATCTTGTTAAGGTATGTACTCATTGAAAAAACTTATCAAGCGTCTTGATCTATCTCTATAGATCTTGATGCTCAATATGTAAGCAGCTTCACCGAGGTCTTTCTTTAAAAAACTCCTTTCAAACACTCCTTTATGCTTTGCAGAATAATTCTACATTATTTCCGATCAACAATATGTCATTCACATATACTTACCAGAAATGTTGTAGTGCTCCCACTCACTTTCTTGCAAATACACGCTTCACCGCAAGTCTGTATAAAACTATATCCTTTGATCAACTTATCAAAGCGTATATTCCTACTCCAAGATGCTTGCACCAGTCCATAGATGGATCGCTGGAGCTTGCATATTTTGTTAGCACCTTTAGGATTGACAAAACCTTCTGGTTGCATCATATACAACTCTTCTTTAATAAATCCATTAAGGAATGCAGTTTTGTTTATCCATTTGCCAGATTTCATAAAATGCGGCAATTGCTAACATAATTCAGACAGACTTAAGCATAGATACGAGTGAGAAAATCTCATCGTAGTCAACACCTTGAACTTTGTCAAAAAAACCTTTTTCCGACAAGTCTAGCTTTGTAGATAGTAACACTACTATCAGCGTCCGTCTTCCTCTTGAAGATCCATTTATTTTCTATGGCTTGCCGATCATCGGGCAAGTCAACCAAAGTCTACACTTTGTTCTCATACATGGATCCCATCTCAGATTTCATGGTCTCAAGCCATTTTGCGGAATCTGGGCTCACCATCGCTTCTTCATAGTTCGTAGGTTCGTCATGGTCTAGTAACATAACTTCCAGAACAGGATTACCGTACCACTCTGGTGTGGATCTTACTCTGGTTGATCTACGAGGTTCAGTAATAACTTGATCTGAAGTTTCATGATCATCATCATTAACTTCCTCACTAATTGGTGTAGGTGTCTCAGAAACTGGTTTCTGTGATGAACTACTTTCCAATAAGGGAGCAGGTATAGTGACCTCATCAAGTTCTACTTTCCTCCCACTCACTTCTTTCGAGAGAAACTCCTTCTCTAGAAAATTTCCTAATTTAGCAACAAAAGTTTTGCCTTCGGATCTGTGATAGAAGGTATACCCAACAGTCTCCTTTGGGTATCCTATGAAGACACATTTCTCCGATTTGGGTTTGAGCTTATCAGGTTAAAGTTTCTTCACATAAGCATCGCAGCCCCAAACTTTAAGAAACGACAACTTTGGTTTCTTGCCAAACCACAGTTCATATTATGTCGTCTCAACGGATTTAGATGGTACCCTATTTAACGTGAATGCAGCTGTCTCTAATGCATAACCCCAAAACGATAGCGGTAAATCAGTAAGAGACATCATAGATCGCACCATATCTAGTAAAGTGCGATTACGATGTTCGGACACACCATTACGCTGTGGTGTTCCGGGTGGCGTGAGTTGCGAAACTATTCCGCATTGTTTCAAATGTAGACCAAACTCGTAACTCAGATATTCTCCATGATCTGATCGTAGAAACTTTATTTTCTTGTTACGATGATTTTCAACTTCACGCTGAAATTCTTTAAACTTTTCAAATGTTTCAGACTTATGTTTCATTAAATAGATATACCCATATCTGCTTAAATCATCTGTGAAGGTGAGAAAATAACGATATCCGCCACGAGCCTCAACATTCATCGGACCACATACATCTGTATGTATGATTTCCAACAAATCTGTTGCTCTCTCCATAGTTCCGGAGAACGGTGTTTTAGTCATCTTGCCCATGAGGCACGGTTCGCAAGTACCAAGTGATTCATAATCAAGTGGTTCCAAAAGTCCATCAGTATGGAGTTTTTTCATGCGCTTTACACCGATATGACCTAAACGGCAGTGCCACAAATAAGTTGCACTATCATTATCAACTCTGCATCTTTTTGGCTTCAATATTATGAATATGTGTATCACTACGATCGAGATCCAACAAACCATTTTTGTTGTTGTGTATGACCATAGAAGGTTTTATTCATGTAAACAAAACAACAATTATTCTCTAATTTAAATGAATAACCATATTGCAACAAACATGATCAAATCATATTCATGCTCAACGCAAACACCAAATAACACTTATTTAGTTTCAACACTAATCCCGAAAGTATAGGGAGTGTGCGATGATGATCATATCAATCTTGGAACTACTTCCAACAAACATCGTCACCTCGCCTTTTACTAGTCTCTGTTTATTCTGCAACTCCCGTTTCGAGTTACTACTCTTAGCAACTGAACCAGTATCAAATACCGAGGGGTTGCTATAAACACTAGTAAAGTACACATCAATAACATGTATATCCAATATACCTTTGTTCACTTTGCCATCCTTCTTATCCACCAAATAGTTGGGGTAGTTCCGCTTCTAGTTGACCAGTCCCTTTGCAGTAGAAGCACTTAGTCTCAGGCTTAGGTACAGACTTGGGCTTCTTCACTTGAGTAGCAACTTGCTTGCCGTTCTTTTGAAGTTCCCCTTCTATCCCTTTGCCCTTTTCTTGAAACTAGTGGTCTTGTTAACCATCAACACTTGATGCTCTTTCTTGATTTCTACCTTCATCGATTTCAGCATCGCGAAGAGCTCGGGAATTACTTTCGTCATCCCTTACATACTATAGTTCATCACGAAGTTCTACTAACTTGGTGATGGTGACTAGAGAATTCTGACAATCACTATTTTATCTGGAAGATTAACTCCCACTTGATTCAAGCGATTGTAGTACCCAGACAATCTGAGCACATGCTCACTAGTTGAGCGATTCTCCTCCATCTATTAGCTATAGAACTTGTTGGAGACTTCATATCTCTCAACTCGGGTATTTGCTTGAAATATTAACTTCAACTCCTGGAACATCTCATATGGTCCATGACGTTCAAAACGTCTTTGAAGTCCCGATTCTAAGCTGTTAAGCATGGTGCACTAAACTATCAAGTAGTCATCATATTGAGCTAGCCAAACGTTCATAACGTCTGCATCTGCTCCTGCAATAGGTCTGTCACCTAGCGGTGTATCAAGGACATAATTTTTCTGTGCAGCAATGAGGATATTCCTCGGATCACGGATCCATTCCGCATCTTTGCTACTAACATCTTTCAACATAATTTTTTCTCTAGGAACATATCAAAAATAAACACAGGGAAGCAACAACGCGAGCTATTGATCTATAACATAATTTGCAAAATACTATCAGGACTAAGTTCATGATAAATTTAAGTTCAATTAATCATATTACTCAAGAACTCCCACTTAGATAGACATCCCTCTAATCCTCTAAGTGATCATGTGATCCATATCAACTAAACCATGTCCGATCATCACGTGAGATGGAGTAGTTTCAATGGTGAACATCACTATGTTGATCATATCTACTATATGATTCACGCTCGACCTTTCGGTCTCCGTGTTCCGAGGCCATATCTGTTATATGCTAGGCTCGTCAAGTTTAACCTGAGTATTCCGCGTGTGCAACTGTTTTGCACCCGTTGTATTTGAACGTAGAGCCTATCACACCCGATCATCACGTGGTGTCTCAGCACGAAGAACTTTCGCAACGGTGCATACTCAGGGAGAACACTTATACTTTGATAATTTAGTGAAGGATCATCTTATAATGCTACCGTCAAACAAAGCAAGATAAGATGCATACAGGATTAACATCACACGCAATCAATATAAGTGATATGATATGGCCATCATCATCTTGTGCTTGTGATCTCCATCTCCGAAGCACCGTCATGATCACCATCGTCACCGGCGCGACACCTTGATCTCCATCGTAGCATCGTTGTCGTCTCGCCAATCTTATGCTTCTACGACTATCGCTACCGCTTAGTGATAAAGTAAAGCATTACATGGCGATTGCATTGCATACAATAAAACGACAACCATATGGCTCCTGCCAGTTGCCGATAACTCGGTTACAAAACATGATCATCTCATACAACACATTATATCACATCATGTCTTGACCATATCACATCACAACATGCCCTGCAAAAATAAGTTAGACGTCCTCTACTTTGTTGTTGCAAGTTTTACGTGGCTGCTACGGGCTTAGCAAGAACCGTTCTTACCTACGCATCAAAACCACAACGATAGTTTGTCAAGTTGGTGCTGTTTTAACCTTCGCAAGGACCGGGCGTAGCCACACTCGGTTCAACTAAAGTGAGAGAGACAGACACCCGCCAGTCACCTTTAAGCAACGAGTGCTCGCAACGGTGAAACCAGTCTCGCGTAAGCGTACGCGTAATGTCGGTCCGGGCCGCTTCATCTCACAATACCGCTGAACCAAAGTATGACATGCTGGTAAGCAGTATGACTTATATCGCCCACAACTCACTTGTGTTCTACTCGTGCCATCAACGCATAAAACCAGGCTCGGATGCCACTGTTGGGGAACGCAGTAATTTCAAAAAATTTCCTACGCACACGCAAGATCATGGTGATGCATAGCAACGAGAGGGGAGAGTGTTGTCCACGTACCCTCGTAGACCGAAAGCGGAAGCGTTATCACAACGCGGTTGATGTAGTCGTACGTCTTCACGATCCGACCGATCAAGTACCGAACGCACGGCACCTCCGAGTTCTACACACATTCAACTCGATGACGTCCCTCGAACTCCGATCCAGCCGAGTGTTGAGGGAGAGTTTCGTCAGCACGCCGGCGTGGTGACGATGATGATGTTCCACCGACGCAGGGCTTCGCCTAAGCTCCGCAACGGTGTTATCGAGGTGTAATATGGTGGAGAGGGGCACCGCACACGGCTAAGAGATCTCAAGGATCAATTGTTGTGTCTCTGGGGTGCCCCCTGCCCCCGTATATAAAGGAGCAAGGGGGAGGCAGCCGGCCAAGGGGAGAGGCGCGCCATAGGGGGGAGTCCTACTCCCACCGGGAGTAGGACTCCTCCTTTCCTTGTGGGAGTAGGAGAAGGGAAGGGGGAAGGAGAAAGAAGGAAGGGTGCGCCCCCCTTCCCTAGTCCAATTCGGACCAGACCATGGGGAGGGGTGCGGCCACTTTTGAGGCCTTTCTCTCCTTTCCCGTATGGCCCATTAAGGCCCAATACGAATTCCCGTAACTCTCCGGTACTCCGAAAAATACCCGAATCACTCGGAACCTTTCCGAAGTCCGAATATCGTCGTCCAATATATCGATTTTTATGTCTCAACCATTTCGAGACTCCTCGTCATATCCCCGATCTCATCCGGGACTCCGAACTACTTCGGTACATCAAAACTCAATAAAACTGTCATCATAACGTTAAGCGTGCGAACCCTACGGGTTCGAGAACTATGTAGACATGACCGAGACATGTCTCCGGTCAATAACCAATAGCGGGACCTGGATGCCCATATTGGCTCCCACATATTCTACGAAGATCTTTATCGGTCAGACCGCATAACAACATACGTTGTTCCCTTTGTCACCGGTATGTTACTTGCCCGAGATTTGATCATCGGTATCTCGATACCTAGTTCAATCTCGTTACCGGCAAGTCTCTTTACTCGTTTCGTAACACATCATCCTGCAACTAACTCATTAGTAACAATGCTTGCAAGGCTTATAGTGATGTGCATTACCGAGTGGGTCCAGAGATACCTCTCTGATAATCGGAGTGACAAATCCTAATCTCGAAATACGCCAACCCAACAAGTACCTTTGGAGACACCTGTAGAGCACCTTTATAATCACCCATTTACGTTGTGACGTTTGGTAGCACACAAAGTGTTCCTCCGGTAAACGGGAGTTGCATAATCTCATAGTCATAGGAATATGTATAAGTCATGAAGAAAGCAATAGCAACATACTAAACGATCGAGTGCTAAGCTAACGGAATGGGTCAAGTCAATCACGTCATTCTCCTAATGAGGTGATCCCGTTAATCAAATGACAACTCATGTCTATGGCTAGGAAACATAACCATCTTTGATCAACGAGCTAGTCAAGTAGAGGCATACTAGTGACACTCTGTTTGTCTATGTATTCACACATGTGTCATGTTTCCGGTTAATACAATTCTAGCATGAATAATAAACATTTATCATGATATAAGGAAATAAATAATAACTTTATTATTGCCTCTAGGGCATATTTCCTTCAGTAAGTTCACCAAGTAGCATCGCATAGCATAATCCTACCCGGCGATCCCCTCCTCGTCGCCCTGTTAGAGAGCGATCACCGGGTTGTATCTGGCACTTGGAAGGGTGTGTTTTATTAAGTATCCAGTTCTAGTTGTCGTAAGGTCAAGGTACAACTCCGGGTCGTCCTTTTACCGAGGGACACGGCTATTTGAATAGATAAACTTCCCTGCAGGGGTGCACCACATAACCCAACACGCTCGATCCCATTTGGCCGGACACACTTTTCTGGGTCATGCCCGGCCGCGGAAGATCAACACTTCGCAGCCCTACCAAGGCACAACAGAGAGGTCAGCACGCCGGTCTAAATCCTATGCGCGCAGGGGTCTGGGCCCATCGCCCATTGCACACCTGCACGTTGCATACGCGGCCGGAAGCAGACCTAGCCCCCTTAATACAAGTGTGAGCTTACGGTCCAATGCGGCACCCGCCGCTCAGTCGCTGACGTCACGAAGGCTTCGGCTGATACCACGACGTCGAGTGCCCATAACTATTCCCGCGTAGTTGGTTAGTGCGTATAGACCAAATGGCCAGACTCAGATCAAATACCAAGAACTCATTAAGTGTGTTATTTTGAAGTAACCGCGGACGCCGACCAGGGCCAGGCCCACCTCTCTCCTAGGCGGTCTCAACCTGCCCTGCCGCTCCGCCACAAAGTAACAGTCGGGGGCCGTCAGGAACCCAGGCCCACCTCTACCAGGATGGAGCCACCTGTCCTTTCAGCCCCCACATCAGAATCACTTGCGGGTACTCAACGAGCTGACCCGACTTTAGTCACCACATGTGTCATGTATGTAAAGTATATAGTATATACCCGTGATCACCTCCCGAAGTGATCACGGCCCAGTAATATAGCATAGCAGACGAACAAGGGTGTAGGGCCACTGATGGAACACTAGCATCCTATACTAAGCAGTAGGATAGCAGGTAAGGGTAACAACTGTAGCAACAATGAGAGGCTATGCAACAGAATAGGATTAACCGAAAGCAGTAACATGCTACACTACTCTAATGCAAGCAGTATAGAGAAGAATAGGCGATATCTAGTGATCAAGGGGGGGGGGCTTGCTTGGTTGCTCTGGCAAGAAGGAGGGGTCATCTTCGGTGTAGTCGAACACACGGACATCGGCACCGGTCTCAGAGTCTACCGAAAAGAAGTAACGGAGGGGGAACACAATAAATAACAGAGCAATCAAATGTAACACAAAGCAAGACACGGCAATATGCGGTGCTAGGGGTGACCTAACGTAGTGGTAGGTGATACCGGCGAAGGGGGGAAACATCCGGGAAAGTATCCCCGGTGTTCCGCGTTTTCGGACAGATGAACCGGAGGGGGAAAGTTGCGTGTTTGCTATGCTAGGGATGTGTGGCAGACGAAGGGGCTGCGTATCCGGATTCGTCTCGTCGTTCTGAGCAACTTTCATGTATAAAGTTTTTTCATCCGAGCTACGAATTATTTTATATGTTTTTTTCAAAGTTTCTAAAAGATTTTCTAATTTTCTGGATTTAATTAATTCGAAATACCAAATGAGAAAACTGCTATGTGTACCCAGAGGGTAACAAGCCTCTTAGTATGACAGGTGGGGGTCCAGGGGTCTAGTCAACAGTGCAGTCAAAAGGTTGACCAGTCAAAGTTTGACTGGTCAACAGGGTCAATGGACCCACATGTCATGGGGTGTAAAATTTAACTAGCACTAAATAAATCTAACAGGGCCTTTTAACCGATTTTATTTAAGTTACTTAGGGTGTTGGGTCCCATATGTCAGTGTGGCATTAGTTAAATCAGTTAGCATTTTAGTTGATTAACGGGACGGGGCCCGGTTGACAGTGAGAGGGGGAAAGGTGATTAGCGCCCTAATTAAGCCGGTGGTTAGCTGGAGCACGGTCCGGCCAACTCCGGCGTCGGGAGGGCGCGCGGCTAGGAGTGTTAGAACGCCCCTAGAGAGGCGAGTGGGGTGGTGCGCACGGTTCGTGCCAAGGCCGCCAAAGTCGCCGGCGGTGAGCACGACCGCGACGGCTGCAGAGAAGCGGCCAGCGGACGAGCGGCAGTGGCGGAGCTCACGAGCGACGGTGGGGGGGGGGGGGTACGGCCACGGCGGGTGCAGGGGCTCGCGGTGAGCGCGGTCTGCGGCGAGCGAGCGCGGCCACGGCGCTAGGACGGAGGGGGGAAGCGGAGGGGATGACAGGGAGCTGACAACGAGGGGTCGGGGAAGCGTTCGGGGAGGCCGGCGGTTGCCCTGGCGGCGAGCAGCAGCTGGGGACGAGGCGGAGGACGAGCAGCTCGGGCGCGAGGTGCGACGGAGGAGCTCGAGCAGGGGGGTTGTTGTAGCGCTGGTGGAGGAGGCCAAGTAGCAGAGGCGGCGACGCCATGGCCCTCCGCCGAGCAGAGGATGGCGCGAGGAGCTCCTCTCCCTGGCGCGATATGCGCATGCAGGTGTGGGAGAGGACGAGGGAAAGCGAGAGAGGGAGAGAAGGGGATCGAGCAGAGCGTTCTGTGATGCGTGTGCGTGTGGCGGCGCACGGGAGGGAACGAGGGCATCGGGAGGTGAGGGCTAGGGTTAGAGCGGGGGTGGCTGGGCTACCTCGGCCCATTATGGCCTAAGGCCTAGTGGGGAGGTAGGGGTTTTCTTTGTTTTAACATTTTGCTTGTTTTGACTTTTCTTTTCTTTTGTTTATATTTCTGTTTTATTTCTAGTTATACATTAATTTTAGTTTAGTAAAATATGACAAAAGCTTCTAAATTAATGTTTCAGAAAAACCCACCGCCATAAAATGTTTTACTCAGAAATAAAATAGTTTAAAATATTTATAAAATACCAAAGGCATTTAAAAAATATTTTTGCTACTGCTTCATTCATTTTAGAGTATTTCAACATTTTATAAAAAAGTGGTTTCTCCACTATAATTACCTATGCATTATTTGTCACTTCTAGAACAATTTAGTCTTGATATTTGCAAACGTTTGTTGTTTGCCTGATTTTGAATTTGAATTCGAACTGGTTTCGAACTAACGCGAGATTAGCAATAGTAATCGAGGTGTCGTGACATCATTAGCAGAAGATCACTGTAGCTTAATTATCCGGGCGTCACAATGTATTCACACATGTATTATGTTTTCGGTTAATACAATTCTGGCATGAATAATAAACATTTATCATGATATGAGGAAATAAATAATAACTTTATTATTGCCTCTAGGGTATATTTCCTTCAGGTAAAACATCGTGTCCCCTGTCTTGTGTTACCCATCGATCCATGACGCACAGCTTGGGACCCCCTACTCGAGATCTGCCGGTTTTGACACCGACAGCGGCTCCCTCGACGGCGCCGGCGCCGAGCCCAGGACCACGAGGTCTGGAATCCGCGGCGGAGCCGGAACGGCCGGCACCGCATTGGCCGGCGCTGGTGGTGGCCGGCAGCAGATGGGGGACGGCGCTCGCGGCGCCGACGCCAGGTCCCGCCCTGTGTTCTGGAGCCCGGCCAGCCAGCGCTCCTGGATGCTGGCTGTGCGCTGGTCGGCGGGGGTCAGAGGGCGGCGCGACAGTGGGCGAGGCGGAGCCATCGGAGGAGAGTTGAGGGAGGGGCGGTGAGGGAGAGAGAGGGAGCGGTGGGAACAGTGCGACTGGGCGGTGACAGGAGAGTGGGGGCGAGTTATGAGACGTCCCATCCGTCTCCCGCGCTGCCCGAGATGTGCAACTGCCTCCCACGCGTGGCCGCGCCCAGCCAGGCTCACGAGAAACTGCCGACTCCGGGCCAGGCTGCAGGCTGCTTTAAGGTCCGTGCGGGCCACAAACCGCATGCAGCCTAGGCAACCAAACAGGCCGCACCCATCCCGTGCGGGCCTGGTTGGGCTGCATGCGGGCAACCAAACACGCCCATAGCACGGCTCGAGTAGAAACCCCGAGGAAACCCAACTGGAGTAAAAGGGATTCGGATGGGGAGAAGAAATTGCAGTTCAAGTGTTATAGGTCAGGATATTCTTTTCAGGGACTTTATGTTATCCTATCAGTAGTCTGCACATGCACAGCCAGCCATGTCTCCGTACCAACTTGAGTTGTTCAGGGCATTACACTTTCTTTTCCTACTCCCTCGAAATGATCACTCCATCGTTCGACTTTGCAGTGTGAAGTCATGGACTACTACGCGAAACCGCGAGAATAATTGGGAATTGGGCGCAAAAGGGATGCGAGCTGGAGGCGTCATGACGAGCACTTTCGCAGACATGATGAGAGCGTGAAGCTAGCACAAAGCCACAAACCAGCTACTAGCAAATGATACAATCAAGAGCAACCATGCGCCATGAACTCGTGGAAACCTGGAGGCAAATGGTCGAACATGATTTGCTTCGTTTTGCGAATTTTCGAAAGGATGGTGTGTTTAGAGCTACCTCCCAAAAGTCGTGTGTATGGTTTCTCTCAAATCTTCATGAAGCATAAGGGCATCTCCAAGGTTGACCCCTAAATCACACATTATATCCGTCGGTGGACCTATGGAAACCAGTTCATAAACAGTGATGCGATAGCCGGCCATCCAAAGCTAACCGTAAACATCTGATCACTTTTGATTGAAATTTAAATATATTGGAAAACTTTTGTTTGAATTTATATAATTTTTACATACAGCCGGATAATTTTCATCTAATCTGAAATACATTTATTACATTTTTGACATATTTCAACTAATTTCTAACCTCGTCTAAAATGATCGCCAGCCGCGGCGTCGCCGTTTCCCACACATGTCTTCCCCATGTTTTGTAGCAAGCTCACCGAACGACCGTGAGCCCTGGGAAGTGAAGCTTCACCGGGAGGGAAAGAATAATGGCCTCCACCTCCGAGAAGCAGACAAGCTCACTGGTTGTGAGGCCCGACAAGACGGTGGCGGTGGCCTTTCTAGGACCCAAGCGGCAGTGGCCTCCCATGTTATACTTTTTCTTACTATCAGCGGCGGCTGTGGACGTGCTTGCCTCATTGTCATGGCGGCAGGTCATGAACGACTTGGTGCTGGTGACATCGTCGATGCCGACATCAAATTCCTCTGCCACCACGTCAATCTCCGTGAACATAGCTTCTTTCTCTGCCTACAGTAAGCGGAGCCGCCATCGCTCGTGACAGATGTTGCGGGCGGTGCGGTAGGACAGGAGCAACGTCTTCTGGTCATCCACGTCCATGCCCGTCACCATGCCCGTGTGAGCGATTTCCGCGAGCCAGTGCTTGTTGAGGAGCCGGAGGTTGTATCTCTGGTCGGCATGCGCTTGCCGGAACACCGTCTCCCGCTCTTCCACCACCATGTTGATGAAGTGCGCCCGTGCCTCGCCCATGGTGATGCCGGCATGGACCGGCGAGGGGGTGGCGCCGGCTCGTTGTTATGCTTTGATGTTATTTTGTTTTGCTAATCTTAAATCCTCCGCTATTTTATCATGTCTAAGTTGATTTTCGAACAATACAACTCTAATTCATCAAAAAATCAACTAGTGGTTCTCAAAAATTATAATTGTTAAAAAAACTACAAGTTACACTTTTCACTAAACTAAAGTTATATTTTTATAGATCGACATGCAGGCAGAGAGTCTCATTCGGCTGCCCCATGCATGCCCACTATTTTGTTGAGATGACATACAGCTAAATGATAAAATAGCTGATTTGGTATCATATTAAATGTTGTAATAGCTTATTTGAAAAAAGTTCATCGAATTTGGAATAAAGTTCATCAATTTTGAAAAAACATTCATTGATTTGGAAAAAGTCCATCGAATTTGGAATAATTTTCATCGATTTGAAAAAGTTCATCGATTTCGGAAAAAAGTTCACAGACTTGAAAAAAGTTTATCAATCTTAAAGAAGTTCACAAAATTGAAAAAGTCAACAATTTGAAAAAAGTTCATCGATTTTGAACAAATATTTCATGGATTTTGAAAAAGGAGTTCACTGGTTTGAGAAAAAGTTCACAAATTTGAAGAAAATTTCATGTGTTTTGAATAAAGGTTCACAAATTTTGAAAAAAATTAGGTTCGATTTTTTTTCCACAAATTTGAAGAAAAGTTCACGGAATTCAAAAGAAGGTGGCACACTTAAGAAAAGTTAATGAATTTTAGAAACAGAAAAAAGAAGAAAATCTGGCCAAAACAAAAACAGAAAAACAGGGAAAACATTGCCTTTTTTAGTTTGATGAAGAAGAAGAAGAAGAAGAAGAAGAAAAGTCATGACATTTAAGGTGTCCTGTTCGTTGTCGTGCTTTGTACGATGCCTGCGGTCTTGAGTTCGAATCATGTAGGGCGCAGCTTTTCTTAACTTTAACAGAAGAGAAGAAAAAGGTGTAAAATGAGCCAACCTGGGCGAAGGGAGGGGCGTGCGCCGGTTGGCGAGTTTGCCTATACCCGGCGCCTTAAGCCTTGTATACGAAACACCCTCTATTTCACCCGTTTAGCGGTGGAGGAAGGTGGATGTCCGGATGCGATGGCCCATGGGCCCATATCTAGTTTGTAGAGAGCAAGGCAACAGAAAACGCAGGGACTATTTATCGCATTAAGCGATTCCACAGGGACCTCTTGCGTTGACGTGAACAATGACGGGCCAGCCTATTTAGCGCGCTCATACCAAAAGTTTTTTTTAAACCTTAATGGAAGAAAAGAAAAGGGTGTAAAATGAGCTGACCCGGACGAAGGGAGGTGTAACACCCCGCATGTAACCTGCCATATTTGTAACTCCGACTCTTGCCATTTCCGGCTATGTGATATGTTTTTCCCTCCGTTTTCGGGTTTTGTCATTCGTTTTGTATTTTGTCATGTCATGCATTTTCATATCATGTCATCATGTGCATTGCATTCGCATACGTGTTCGTCTCATGCATCCGAGCATTTTCCCCGTTGTCCTTTTTCAATCCGGCGCTCCTATCTCCTCCGGTGCACCCCTCTTGTTTTCTTCCGTGTGCGTGTGTCAAACTTTCTCGGAATGGACCGAGGCTTGTTAAGTGGTCTTAATATACCACCCGGAGACTACCGGTCAAGTTTCGTTCCATTCGGAGGTCGTTTGGTACTCCAACGGTTAACCGGGCATCCGCAAAGTCCATTTGAGTGTCCAGCAAAAACCCCCTCCAAAACCAGCCCAAAACCCACCAAACCCTCTTCCATGCTCTAGGTCGTTCGATCACGATCGTGTGGGCGAAAACCGCACCTCATTTGGAGTCTCCTAGCTCCCTCTACCTATTTATATGTGGGCATCCCGAAAAACGAAACTGCAGACGAACCCTAACCCTCTCTCTCCACGCCGCGCCGGACGCGTCCGCCCGCGCCGGACAATGTCCGCCGCCGCGCCCCGGCGAATCCGCCGCCGCCACGTCAGCGTCGTCAGCCCCGCCGCCGCCGCGGCCCGCCAGGCCCGCCGCCGGCCAGCGGGCCCGCGCGCCCCTCCGCGCCCAGCGCGCCGCCGCCTCGCCTCCCGTGCGCGGCCTCCTCACCGCCGCCGCGCCGGCCGGCCGCCGCCGCCACCACGCGCTCGCCGCCCGCCGCCGGCGCCGCCCCCGCCGGCGACCACCGCCTCCGGCCGGTGCCCCTCCTCCGGCCGCTCCCCCGCCGTCCTCCTCCCTCGCCGCCGGCGACCTCCCTCTGCCCGAGCTCGAGCTCTCGATCCAGATCCGATCGATCCAGTACGTGCCCGTTGACTTTCTCGCCCCCCTTTTTTTCTCTAAGTCCTGTTATTCTATCAGCAAATGCTCCTGTTCCCGATGCGATAACTTCGTGCATGTAGCTCCGATTCGTGCGTGTAATATGTCAAATTGTTTGTCTCGCGATGCTCTTTATTTTGTTCAATTGCACCATGTTCATTAGAGGTCATCGTGATGCCCAAATATTCGTTGTAAGAGGGCTAGTTGCTGTTATTCTCTGGTTCTTAGCAGAACTTGGAGATTTGTCATTTTTGTATCTTTTAATCTGTGCATCGTTTGAGCATGAGCTCTACATGTGTTTTGAAGTATGCCATGCCATCTTTCCAGTGGTATAGTACATGTATTTTTTTGATCTCTGTGGTGACTAGCACAAGCATGCAAAGTAGGCCCCGTAATATTTCTGATTTCAGGGACTTCGTGATTTCTCCAAGTCCCCGTCTGCTGTAATTTTGTTTCCATGTAAACTTGATGCTACAGAGAGATCCATGCATATTTTGGAGATGTTCAGTAAGGATGTTTTGTAGCAATAGTTGTAATTGATCCATTCCTGCAATTGTTTGCAATTATGGTGTGCCATAGCATGACTCAATATTGCTCTACTTTTGCTATGAAATATTTCTGGCAGATTCTTAACATGACATGCATTCTTGCCAAGCTTATTGTAGTTGATCCATACATGCTATGCTTTTTTTCTTGCCATGGTTAGCTTCATAAACATTCCGTCTTGCTATAGGTATGTTTGGGTTGTCATGCATTGCTCTGTACTGAGTGCATCAAGCTCACAAAGAGGCCTACATATTAATATTTCTGTCATGCTCTGTTTTCTGCAAAGTCTGGAACCTGATAACGAAACTTGCTATGTTTACATGCTTGTCATCATATCTTCTGGTCCTTTTTGGCTTATAGTCAGTAAGGGACTTTTGTCATGTGCATTTAGTAGAACACTACCATGCCTTGTTTTGCTATGTTAAGTTACTGTAGCATGTTGATTTCGTGCTCTGAATATTGCTACCTGATGCTGATTTCTGCCATGTCCAGTTTTTCTCTGTCTGTGAACCTGTAATCTTTTGCACTTTTGCCATGCTTGTTTGAGCTTGATATGTTGTGAACTAGCCGTAGCTCAGTGTTCATCTTTTGTCAAGTATCTCCTGTAGAGTACTTCCATGTGCTTTGTTGCTATGTTGGGGTGCTGTAGCATTGTTACTTGTTGTATTTTAAGTGCTATCTTGCTGTTTATCGCAGATTCGTGTCATTCTTGTTTTGCTTGCCATTTGCAAACCGTGCATCCGATTCCGGTGATCTTTATATCGATTTCGACCGAAATCATCTCACCTTTCCAGTGGCATGCTTGGTTTGCCAAGTTACTGCCATGTTCATCATTTTCCTTCCGGAGCACGCATATGCATCGCATATCATATCTTGCATATCATACATGTTTTGCATCATGTTGCTTGCGCATTCCTCGTTGTTGATTGTGGTTCCGTTTGTTTGTGTTCTTGTCTTGGATAGAGCCGGGAGACGAGTTCGTGAACGAGGAACCTGTCGAGTACGCTTACGAGGATCAAGCTTTCGACAACTCTGAGAATCTTGCAGGCAAGATGACCACCCCTCGAAATCACTTCTATCTTTGCTATGCTAGTTGTTCGCTCTATTGCCATGCTCCGCTACCTATCACTTGCTATATCATGTCTCCCATTTTAGCCATGTCAGCCCTAACCATCCTTTCCTAGCAAACCGTTGTTTGGCTAAGTTACCGCTTTTGCTCAGCCCCTCTTATAGCGTTGCTAGTTGCGGGTGAAGTTAAAGTTGTTCCATGTCGGAACATGGATATGTTGGGATATCACAATATCTCTTATTTAATTAATGCATCTATATATTTTGGTAAAGGGTGGAAGGCTCGGCCTTATGCCTGGTGTTTTGTTCCACTCTTGCCGCCCTAGTTACTGTTATACCGGGATTATGTTCCTTGAGTTTGCGTTCCTTACGCGGTCGGGTGATTTATGGGACCCCCTTGACAGTTCGCCTTGAATAAAACTCCTCCAGCAAGGCCCAACCTTGGTTTTACCATTTGCGACCTATACCTTTTTCCCCCGGGTTTTCTAGAGCCCGAGGGTCATCTTTATTTTAAACCCCCGGGCCAGTGTTCCTCTGAGTGCTGGTCCAAACTAGAGCCCTTTGCAGCGCCACCTTGGGGAAACTCGAGGATTGGTTTTAGTTGTACGGACTGCTCATCCGGTGTGCCCTGAGAACGAGATATGTGCAGCTCCTATCGGGATTTGTCGGCACATTCGGGCGGCTTTGCTGGTCTTGTTTTACCATTGTCGAGATGTCTTGTAAACCGGGATTCCGAGACTGATCGGGTCTTTCCGGGAGAAGGTTTATCCTTCGTTGACCGTGAGAGCTTATGATGGGCTAAGTTGGGACACCCCTGCATGGTATTATCTTTCGAAAGCCGTGCCCGCGGTTATGAGGCAGATGGGAATTTGTTAATGTCCGGTTGTAGATAACTTGTCACTTGACCCAATTAAAATACATCAACTGCGTGTGTAGCCGTGATGGTCTCTTCTCGGCGGAGTCCGGGAAGTGAACACGGTCTGAGTTATGTATGACGTAAGTAGGTGTTCAGGATCACTTCTTGGTCATTGCTAGATGACGTCCGTTCCATTGCTTCTCTTCTCGCTCTCATTTGCGCAAGTTAGCCACCATATATGCTTTTGCCGCTGCAGCTCCACCTCTTTGCACCATCCTTTTCCTATAAGCTCAAATAGTCTTGATCTCGCGGGTGTGAGATTGCTGAGTCCCCGTGACTCACAGATTCTACCAAAACAGTTGCAGGTGCCGACGATGCCAGTGCAGATGATGGCGTCGATCTCAAGTGGGAGTTCGACGAGGAACGTGGTCGTTACTATGTGTCTTTTCCTGATGATCAGTAGTGGAGCCCAGTTGGGACGATCGGGGATCTAGCATTTGGGGTTGTCTTATTTTCATCTGAATTTTGACCGTAGTCGGTCTATATGATTGTATTTTGGATGATGTATGAATGATATTTATGTATTATGTGAAGTGGCGATTGTAAGCCAACTCTTTATCCCATTCTTGTTCATTACATGGGATTGTGTGAAGATGACCCTTCTTGCGACAAAACCACTATGCGGTTATGCCTCTAAGTCGTGCCTCGACACGTGGGAGATATAGCCGCATCGTGGGCGTTACAAGTTGGTAATCAGAGCCATCCCCGACTTAGGAGCCCCCTGCTTGATCGAATCGCTGGCGTTGTTGAGTCTAGACAAAATGTTTTGAGTCTTAGGATTATATATATCGGAGAGTAGGATTCTTTTTACTCCTCAGTCCCTTCGTCGCTCTGGTAAGGTCTCCTGACGTAGAAGTTTTGACTACTCTCTCCTCAAATTTCACTAAAAAAATTTTAGGATCACGCGGGTATCTTGGAATCGTTCCGATCGATTTGTGATGAGAACATTGTTCTTGGTGCCTCCTGACATTTAGGGGTTGTGGCAGTGTCCCGGGGAGTTGAGCTCCGAGGTGTTGTCGTCACAATTTTATCGTTGCAGTTCTGGTATATCTGAGTTTCGCCGACATCGAAATCTCTTTTATGCAGTTGTTGGTGAGATCACCTCGACGCCACCCAGTACTGGGGCGGGAGTTCGGGAGTATTGCCATAACTTGTATAACGGATGTTTTTCGAAGGTTGAGGTAAACGATTTCCGAAGGTTTCTTGGTTATGTGTTGACGGATGGATACAGCTGGATCTAGGGATTGCTAGTTTGGGTGATATATTTTGTGTCCCCTGTATCCCCTACACCAGATTGCATAACCAGAAAGTTTCGGGAGTTTATAAGTGGGAATTCAAGTAGCCTTAGGATATCTTTCCGACAGACGCATGATATGAGATTGGGGTTCGACGTCTAGTGGTCCGCCTTTCCACGGTTGATTTTACAGTGGTCTCGTTGTGTCTTAAAGAGTCCATGGCTTTGCCGACTGGGGGACGCTTCGTATGTCATGTGCACGGCCTTGTACATGATGGTGCTGTACGATTGAGCCCGTGTGGGCCCCACCACGAAAACTTCGGACGAAATATCTATCATATGTTTGTTCCGGCTTATTCTGCAAGCCAATACTTTGTTTGTTTTGTATTGTGGTATTCGAGTTGCTTCGAATTCATATATTCATTCCATATCTTTTTCAAGTGGCTTCTCAACTTATGGAAGTGTGATGATTTACTACGGAATTCATTCGTTCATCTTCGTTCGAATGTTTATTGTGAAGACTATATGTTGCAATTTCTATCCGTTGATTCTACTTATCTATTTCTCTATCAAGATGCTAACGGATGTCACCCTCTTCAGGATGGCTCCGCAACGCGTCAGAATCCGGATCGCAATGAAGGGAGTCAAGCGAACCCTCCGCCACCACCTCCGCCTCCGGAGGCATGGCAAGCAATCATGGCAGCCACCAACGCCAATGCTCAGATGATTCTGCAACTCTTGCAAGAACGTACTCAAGGGCAAGGCAATCAAGGCAATCAAGGTCAAGGCAACAATCAGTTCCACTTTGCCACTCTCAGCCAGTTTCTCGCAAATCAGCCCAAGTCTTTCAGCTACTGTGCCGAGGCCACGGATGCCGATGATTGGCTCGTGGACATCAACAAGCATTTTGAATGTAGCAATGTCAGGCCTGAGGACTTTGTCAAGTTCGCTTCTTTCCAACTCAAGGACCAAGCTGCTGATTGGTTTCAACAATACAAAGATTCCAGAGGAGGTCGTGTGATCACTTGGACTGACTTCTGTCGGGACTTCAAAGCGCACCACATTACACAAAGTGTTGTTGAGAGCAAGCGTGAGGAGTTCCGCAATCTCAAGCAAGGGAACATGTCTGTGTATCAATACAACATTCAGTTTCAGAAACTTGCTCGCTTCGCTAAACAAGACGTTCCTGATGAGAAGAGCATGATCTATCATTTCAGAGGTGGCCTTAAAGAGGATCTGCAGTTAGCTCTCGTTCTTGTTGAGCCTACTCACTTTGATCAATTCTACAATATGGCACTGAAGCAAGAGGCTGCTCAGCTCAAGTGTGAGGCTTCTAAGAAGAGAGTCAGAGACGCAGTTCAGTCTTCTTCTTCCTCACTTGTGACAGCTAAGCAACAGAAGTTCTGGTTGCCTCCTCCTCCTCCGTTTCGTCAGCCTTATCAGCAGAAGAATAAAGGTGGCCATGGTTCTTCAAACTCTTCCAACTCTGGCTATCAGAACAAGTCTCAGAATCAAGCTCCAAAGTCCAATGCTCCTTATCACCGTCCACTCTCAGAGGTGACTTGCAACAAATGTCAGCAGAAAGGTCACTATGCTAACAAGTGCTTCAACCAGAGGCGTCTTCCTCCTCCTCCTCCTCCTGTCAGATCTTCCAGCAATGCAGTGGTCAAGCATAATCCAAAGTCTGCTAAGGTGAACATGATGAATGCAGCTCAAGCGGAGGAATCTACTGATGTGATAATGGGTAATCCTCCTGTTAATGATATTCCTGCAAAAGTTCTTTTTGATACTGGTGCATCGCATTCTTTCATTTCTAGACCTTTTGTCGCTATGCATGATCTGGTTACTGAAGTATTGCCGAGTCCTCTGTCTATTGTTTCTCCAGCTCGACAACTGACTTCTCGAGCATTCGTTCGGGATTCCACAATCAAGATGGGCGACTATGAATTTCTGTCTTCTCCAATTGTTCTTGGTGACTCGGATATTGATCTTATTCTCGGGATGGACTGGCTTTCTAAGCACAAAGCTCTACTTGATTGTGCTGCCAGGGAAATTCAATTGACACACTCGTCTGAGGATGTGATTATTTATGCCGCTCGTGATGAAACCATTCGGTTATTTTCTCTCAATGAGAAGGGCGAATTGAATGCCATCTCTCAAATTCCAGTCGTTTGCGAGTATCAAGATGTCTTTCCAGAAGAGCTTCCGGGTATGCCTCCTCATCGGCCAATTGAGTTCGTTATCGAACTAGAGCCTGGCACTGAACCCGTTTGCAAGCGTCCATACAAGATTGGACCTAACGAGCTGAAGGAATTGAAGAAGCAGCTCGATGAACAAGAACGTCTGGGTTTGATCAGACCGAGTTCTTCTCCATGGGGTTGTGGTGTTCTTTTTGTCAAGAAGAAGGATGGCACGGACCGACTTTGTGTCGACTACCGTCAATTGAACAAAAAGACAATCAAGAACAAGTATCCACTTCCCAACATCAATGAGCTATTTGAGCAACTCAAAGGGGCTAAAGTATTCTCGAAGCTTGATCTTCGTATGGGTTATCATCAGATTCGCATTCGTGAAGAAGATATTCCCAAGACAGCATTCAGAACAAGCTTTGGTTCTTATGAATATACTGTCGTGTCTTTCGGCCTTGTAAATGCTCCTCCGGTGTTCTCTCGGATGATGAATTTCATCTTCAACCCCTATACCAATGAATTCGTTCAGGTGTATCTCGATGATATCTTGGTTTTCTCCAAGAATAAACAGGATCATGCCAAACATTTGCGATTGGTGCTCGACAAGCTCAGAGAGTATCAATTCTATGCGAAGTTCTCTAAATGTGAGTTTTGGCTCGATGAAGTTCTTTTTCTTGGTCACATCATCTCTGCCAAGGACATTGCTGTTAACCCCGAGAAGGTGTCCGCAGTTCTGGATTGGGAACCTCCTCAAAATGTCAAGCAGCTCCGCAGTTTTCTCGGTCTTGCAAGCTATTGCTGAAGATTCGTTGAGAATTTCTCCAAGATTGCAAAGCCTCTTTCCAACCTCCTACAGAAGCATGTGAAGTATGTCTGGTCTCCTGAGTGTGACGTTGCTTTCAACACTCTCAAAGAGAAACTAGTCACAACTCCTGTCTTGACTCCTCCTGATGAATCTAAGCCGTATGAAGTTTTCTGTGATGCTTCTCTCCATGGTCTCGGTGCTGTGTTAATGCAAGAGAAGAAAGTTGTGGTCTATACCTCTCGGCAGTTGAAGCCCAACGAGAAGAACTACCCTACTCACGATCTTGAGTTGGCGGCAGTTGTCCATGCATTGATTACGTGGAGACATCTCTTGTTGGGAAGACAAGTGGATATTTTCACTGATCACAAGAGTCTCAAGTATATTTTCACTCAGCCCAACCTCAACCTCAGGTAGACTCGATGGGTCGAAATGATTCAAGAGTACAATCCGAGTATCGAATATACTCCAGGCAAGGCCAATGTCATTGCAGATGCTTTAAGCAAGAAGGCTTATTGCAACAGCTTAATCCTCAAGCCTTTCCAACCGGATCTTTGTGAAGCTTTCCGCAAGCTGAATCTCCAAGTTGTTCCTCAAGGCTTACTTGCCAACCTCATAGTATCTCCTACTTTGGAAGATCAAATTCGTGAGGCACAACTCCTTGATGCCATGGTGAAGAAGGTGAAACGTGGTATCGACAAGGGTCTTTCCAAATACAAGTGCTATCGCATTGATGACAGAGACACTTTGTTCCTCGAGGACCGGATTGTGGTTCCTAAAGGTGATCTAAGGAAAGTCATAATGAACGAGGCGCACAATTCTCTCCTTTCCATTCATCCTGGAAGTACGAAGATGTATCATGACCTCAAGCAGTCTTATTGGTGGACTCGAATGAAGCGAGAAATTGCTCAATTCGTGAATGAATGTGATGTCTGCCGAAGAGTGAAAGCAGAACACCAACGACCAGCTAGTCTCCTCCAACCTCTTGCTATTCCGGAATGGAAGTTTGATCATATCGAAATGGACTTCGTGACTGGATTTCCAAAGTCCAAGCGCGGAAATGACGCTATCTTCGTTGTCATCGACAAGCTCTCTAAAGTGGCTCATTTCCTTCCAATCAAAGAATCCATCACAGCAGCTCAGCTGGCAGAGCTCTACACCTCCAGAATTGTCTCCTTGCACGGTATTCCACAATTCATTTCTTCAGATCGTGGAAGCATCTTCACCTCTAAGTTCTGGGATTCCTTCCAGAAGGCCATGGGCACAAACATTCGCTTCAGCACAGCTTTCCACCCTCAAACTAGTGCCCAAGTCGAGCGAGTCAATCAAATTCTTGAAGATATGCTCAGGGCTTGTGTCATTTCCTTTGGCATGAAATGGGAAGATTGTGTGTTTTATTTTTTATTTTTTCTTCTTAATTTTTTGTTTTTCTTGTGTGTTTTCTAATGTTTGTTTTTGTTTTCACTCTACATTTTCGTACATGTCAAAAAAATGTTTGTAACAAGTGATCAACATTTTCTGTATATACGTTCAACATTGTCCGAATGTTTTTTCAACATCTTTCAAATACTTCTTCAACATTTTTAATACTTATTCAACAAATTTAAATACTCATTCAACATTCTTTTTATACCTATTCAACATTTTAAAACTAATTTTTCAACATTTTTCACATACTGGTTCAACATTTTTAATACCTATTCAACATTCTCAAGTACTTGTTCAATATTTTTAATTTTTATTTAACATTTTTTAAATACTTGTTGAACATTTCTCAAATACTTGTTCAACATTTTAAAAATACCCGTTCAACAATTGTTAATACTTATTCAACATTTTTCAAATACTTGTTCAAATTTTTAATACTTATTTAAGAATTTTAAATACTTGGTCAAAAAATTTCAAATACGTGTTCCACATTTTTGAATACTTATTCATCATTTTTTAAATTCTTGCTCAACATTTTTGTTACTTATTCAAAAATTTCAAATACTTGTTCAAGATTTTTCAATACTTATTCAACATTTTTCAAATAATTGTTCAACATTTTATTAAATGTGATTTTGGATAGTGTTTATTGTATATATGTATAGAATTTTTTGAAAATATCAATAAAATTCCGAAGATAAAGCAAAAAAAATGAGAATAGAAAACAGAAAAAAAATGCCTTTTTGCCTCCCACGTGGCTGGGCCGGCCATCTGGGCTCGCCCCGGCGCGAGGCGTCCCCGTTCGCTCGCGTAACGCGATAAGTAGGGGTGCCCAGCAGAAAGCTCGTTTTAAGTTTTTTTTTGAAATAACCACATCATTTATTCCATTAGACAAATGTATTACAAAGAGTACACATGTGGTCATCACAATAGACATATATAGATGTCTTACAATATTGCATCAAAAGACTTCGCAAGAAGTAAAACTAGAATTTCACTTCGGTAGAATCATGTGCCACGCCAGAACGTCGCCCACAATCGTCCTCCTCCACCGCTGAGGCAACGTTGAAGAAAGAGGGAAACTACCATTATGCCAAGATCTAGAGAAGCACATTTGCATACAAGAATGCTTTTCGAGCCGATGAACCGGACTGCCGCAAGCGACGAGACCGAGACTTTGTGGCACGTCGGCCGGGGTTCTTCCCCATGCCCGCTAGATCCCAACGCCGTCAACTTCATCCGACACGTTCGAAGAAGAAGAACACCGCTGCATGCCGGCATCCACACACCCCACAGCAAGACACCAAACACAACCGCAATGGCCGACACCAACGCCACCCGAGAGAGAGTTGAACGTCGACCATCAGACACAAACCTTACTGGATCCGAAGACCGGCAAGAAAACCAAGACACTTGCTCCTTGGTGTCGCCTATTAAAGCACCATCCGAGATGGAGGAAGAGCAGTAGCAAATTATTTCGACACGGTTGAGCCCACGATCAGTTGGTTGAAACCTGTCATGGAAGTTCAAAAATTGCCTCAAACAAAAAGTGGAAGTTCAAAATTCAACGGTTCCTTTTCCGAGACGAAGAGGCAGTCAGTCATCGAATGTTCATTTCATCACTAATAAAAACGATGTTCATTTAAAAATCAAGCTAAGCAATGGATCGCATTCTCTTCGACAAGAAATGATAGATGTTTTGTTTTTTGAAAAGGAAACGACACAAGCATGCCGTCGTCTTCCGATCTAGGGTTCCCCCTGAAGGTAGCAGATAGTGGTCTAGAACTTCTCCACGGCGATGCCTTCAAGAAGGGAACAACACCGAAGGGCGCCGCCATCACCGGCCTTGGCATCTAGCCAAGAGCAGGTTTTCACCCAGATCTGTTCGAAGAACTCCATCCAGCTTCATGTGCACGGATCGCTGCCTTCTTTGCCGGAGACTAGATCTGGGCCAGGGGTCCGAGATCTGCCGCCGCCTGCCGCCATGGCCGGCTCCCACGCTGCCCTTGCAGCCGTGGTGGCAGAGCCTCCGCCGGAGTTCCTCGAGCCACACATCGGTGACCAGGGACACGCCAGCCACCGCCGCCGATCAAGCCAAGTCAAGCCGGCTGCAGCACCGACGCCATCGCGACGAGCTACAACACCGTCGCTGGGCCACACCACCGTCTTCCGGCCTCGCGCCACCGGATCCACACGCGCCTGCCACCAGGAGCCCCGCCGATCCCGCGTCACCCACATGGAGCAGCCACCCCGCGCTGCTGAGATCCCGTGCAGGGGAAGGAGAGAAGAAGCCCCGCCGCCGTAAGCGCCGCGCACGGGCTTCGCCCGGCGGCGGCGAGGAGGGGGCTGGGACGAGGAGATCTAGAGGACCGGCAACGGATCTGGTCTCCCGTGACGCACGCGGGGAGCGCGTCGCGGGAGCAGAGGTGTACGTCCCTAAAATTTGGGGAGAATTTCACTTCCCCGGCATCTGCACCAACTAGGAATGCATACGGCCTTTTATGTATGAGTACTAGGATTTTTAATCTCGGTTACGCACCAAGCCTAGTCCTCAATAAATGCGTGAGTACCAGGAAAGCCTGGTCCTCAAGAATAAATAGGAACCTAAAAATTGATAGATGTGGCATATAGAAAGTAAAACATGCTGGATTAACACGATTTTCCACTTCTCCTCTTCGCATTATCATAAATAAACACTTTTTGGATCTTTGTTACTCAAGAAACCAAAACGAATAACCAAAGCATATTAACAACACTAGCCTCACTTCTGAAAATCATAAGACTAGCTAGCTGATACACATTAGAGTAGACACTTAGGCTTCACTTGGACTCGTCGATCTGCAGTGAACCTCTGCAAGGAAAGACTCCTGCTTGCCCGAGCAGCACGTACCTCTCTCCCTAGCTTGAACAAACTAATGAAGAACATTGTACTACTACTTTTTTTTTAGTAGTTTGGATTGCTTATCATATATGCCACATGGTAACAATGTACTACTACTAAGCACGTATTACCTACATGTATTTACATTTACTGTGATTACCTTACGTTCATGGCCAGTTTTACAGTTTTTTCACATGTGTTAACTTCGTCACCGGCCGGAGGACAGCGCGGGGAAGTACTCCTGGCTGTTGTTTGGTGCCGAGGGCGGCCGCCGGAAGCTGTCGTAGGATGTCTCCTGCGTCGCGCGCGTCGATGAACCATTGCCTGTGCCGACGAAGCTGCCACCGCTGCTCGTCGTCATCTCGATGTCGCTCAGGCTGAAGTGCGCCGCTCCCCCTTCCGGCGGCCACACGAAGCTTGGCTTGAACAGCGGCACCTCCGGCGGCGGCGCCTTCTTGGACACGATCTGCAGCACCTCCGGCATGGTGGGCCTGTCCCCGGGGTTGGGGCTGCTGCACGCCAGCCCGAGGAGCAGCAGCCTGGCGGCCTCGTCGGCGTCGTACCCCGCCGTGCCGAGGTCCTGGTCCACCGCCCCGACCAGCGCGCCGCGGCCGTGCATCGGCCACACGAAGTCCACCAGCAGCGGGCAGCTGGCGTCGCCGAGCAGCGCGTAGCGGCCCGTGACGACCTCCAGCACGAGCGCGCCGAAGGCGAACACGTCCGTCTGGCTCGTGGCCTTGTGCCCCACGGAGTACTCCGGCGCGATGTACCCGCGCGTGCCGGCGACGCCGATGTCGGTGAAGGAGCTCCGGTCGAAGTCGATGACGCGGGCGAGGCCGAAGTCCCCGAGGCGGGCGGAGAAGGACGTGTCCAGCATGACGTTGCTGGCCTTGATGTCGCGGTGGAGCACCGTGCGGCCGTACTCGTGGTGCACGTAGTGGAGGCCCGAGGCGACGTCGGCGACTATGCCGTAGCGGCTCGCCCAGCTGAGCGGCGCCGCCCGCGCCTCCTGGACGCCCCCGCGTCGGAAGAGGTGCTGGTCGAGGCTCCCGTTGGGCATGTACTCGTACACCAGCAGCAGTTGCCCTTTCTTGTAACACCAACCTGCACCAAAAATGCAAGCACACGTTCAGAACCAATAATCCACGAGTATTTTTGTTGCACGTTGGTCGTAGAAAATTCAAAGAGACTAGAAATATAACTACATTTGATCAGTCATGTTTCGTGCAACAACTAACAAGTGACAATGCTACGTTTGGTAGCGCGTTAACGATTGCATAAACGCGTTATGATCTGAATAGAGTACTGGCCTCTACTCCATTACTTGGACTTGTCAAGGGAAGCAGCAAAACTAACTAGAGAATGGTTGATTGGGACTAAACCATCATTTTCCTAGTCAAGTCTCGGCTGATAAACAATGATCATGTAATTAAGCGAGGGATTCATGCACATACCAATGAGGGGCACGATGTTTTTGTGGCGAAGGCGGTTGATGATGTCCACCTCCTTGACGAAGTCCTCGACGCACCTGGCGTCATCCCGGATGAACTTCTTCACGGCGACCTCCGTCGGCTCCGTCTGGCCCTGCTCGGCGTCAGCGGGGAGCGTCCCCTTGTACACGACGCCGTAACCTCCTTTCCCCAGCCGCAGCCGCTCGTCGAAGTTCTTGGTCGCCTTCCTCAGCATCTCGTACGAGAACTCCCTCGGCATCCCCGGGAGGTGGCTCAGCGTGTGCCCCAGCCGCGTCTGGGTCCTCTGTATCTGCCGCCTCGCCCGCGACATCCTGGCCAGGAAGAAGGCGGCAATGGCGGTGGCGACCACGGCGATGGACACGAAGACGGCGACGAGGATTATCCACTCCTTCTTCTCCTTCTTGGGGAAGGTCTCGATTGACAGGCTCCACTCCAGGATGCAGTTGAGCTCGAAGGTGGCGCCGGTGGAAGCCGAGAAGCCGATGTACGCCTGCTCGGGGACGTGCTCGCTGAGGTCCAGCGGGCTGGTCAGGACGGGGATCGCCGGCTTCGGTTTCCCCTTCCCGCCCATGTACACCGTGACACGCCGGCCCACGCCGTCGTACTCGATCCAGACGGTGTAGTTGGCGGACGTCTGGGCGTTGGTGGCGATGGTGATGTTGAAGTCGGCGAGGTTGGCCGTGGCGTTGGACACGACGCTGCCGATGTCGAGGCCGACGTGGTTATCGCTCGGGTCGTGGCTCTGATTGAAGGTGTCGAACTCGATCGCCACGAAACGGTTCTTGGACGGGCCGGCGGCCTGCAGCGTGGCGTTGGTGAGGCCGAGGAACCCGCCGTGGCTGCCGGGAGGCGGCTTCTCGAGCGAGGGCGCGATGACGAACGCCAGGCCCTCGCCGGGGACCGCCTTGTCGTAGAACACGTTCATGGAGAAGGTGCTGTTGAACGACACGACACGGACGCGCGGAGGCTGCGGCCGCGGCGCACGGCGGGTGCCGGTGTGGACCTCGTCGTCGGGGAGGGTGTGCCAGATCGTGAAGGGCTGCTTGAGGAGGACGGAGCCGGACTTGTTGACGAGGTAGGCGTCGTTGTTGCGGGCGTCCGGCGTGAGCTGGAGCGCGCCGCCGTTGATGCTGGCGTCCTTGAGCACCTGCAGGGTGTCCGTGTCGCTCCGGTCGAAGGAAGCGTACGGGCCGTAGCTCCTCACCACCACCTGCTCCTCCAGCTCCCGCAGCGGCCGCTGCTCCCTCGCGCTGCAGACGAAGGCGGCGCAGAGCCAGAGAAACAGCACGGCGACGAGGCAGCTGGCGCCGAAGCGCCGCAGAGAGTCGTGGTGCGCCATGGTGGAGAGAGCGACTGTGGTTGTGTGGAGCGGGTGAGGGAGGGAGGGAGGATCCACGGTGTAGCCCGTGCCGGCTCTATATATGTTGCGGCATGGGTGCGAGTTGGTGGTGCGGGCCGGGCAAAGGGAAGGCGCACGGGAAATTCCTCCCTCCCTGCCGATCACGGCCTGACCGGGAAGGCAGAGCTCATGGCATCGTCGGGGAAACGTGGAGTACAGCGACGGCGTACGGCCAGTTGACATATTTAAATGCATGTGTGGGAAAATGGCTGGGTGCTCGGTCTAACTGTAGAGTTTCCCAGCTTTTTCTGCGCGTCCAAAAAAACATTACTAGATTTGTGTCTCGCGGTATGGATGGTTTCAGTCAAATTTTTCAAAAATAATTGTCTATTATAAAAATTCACGGAAGTATTTTAAATATAATAAAATTTATATCGAGATTCCAAGACCAGCGCCCTGGGTTGAACCTTTGCATAGATATGAAGCACCTTACATCAGATCACGATTTTTTTAAAAAAGGAGGATGACCCCCGGCCTCTGCATCTGGGCGATGCATACGGCCACTTTATTAATTATTCTCACAAGATCTTACAAAGTCATACAACAGCAAGACTAAAGCCACTTTCTAAGCAACAACTGTCGCTACACCTATCCAATCCATGAAGGGGCGCTGATAGTCTGGGCCTAATACCAAACAGACATCGCAGCCAAACCTAAACATCTAAGACCCGAGGTCCCAACCAGGACGCCTGCCGGGTATGGGATACCTACCAGTCCGGCGCACTCCTCAACCAGGACGCCTGCCGGGTATGAGGCCGCCGCAGCCACCTGCCATCAAACCATCTTCAGAGCTGTACTGTTGCATCAACCTTGCACGGTCTAGCTACCGTCGACGCCACCACGACGCCAGACAGCTCCACCGCTCTGCGCTCGTCCATCCCGAGGTGGACACTCTGAAAGATCTGTCGTGCGTAGCACCTGCCGACTAGGCATGACTCAGCGTAGCACCTGTCGGCCAGGCATGACTTGACATCTCTTACCAGACGCATCTGACGCAGTTAGAACGCCGCTCCTCCTGCCAACCTCCACACCATTGCCGCTGCTGGAGCTGACACACGAAGCCCTTCACCCATAGCAACTCCCCGAACGCCCAAGCCTCCCAAGACGGCGCCTCCATGGAGGTTACGACGCAAAGGGCACCGCCGCCGTCCAATCCAAGACGGATTTTGGACTTTCGTCCGGGAACGGGACGGAGGTGGATAGGAGGGACCTCGACTTCGCCATCAAGATGGGTAACGACGTCAAAGCCGTCGCCGATGCCGGGCCGAGCTAGCCGACCAAAGTTTCCTCCGGTCCTCTTCCTGTACCACCAATCTCCATCTGCTTTGGATCTGGCAGCAGCCAAGACCCGAAAACTCCAGAGAGGGAAGCACCATAAGGCTCAACACCTCCGGCGTAGATCCATCCAGGCGCCGGATCAAAAGACCCGACCTGGTCAGCGACGAAAGCCACCATCCTGCGCCGGCCGACGACGATCAGGCACCGGATCCAGAAGGATCGGACCCGAGACCGACGGCGCACGCGACCACCAGATCCAGCGGCCGCACCACGCCGCGAGCACGAACCCCAACCGCCGGCGCGCTGCGCACGTCGCGGCCAGGATCCATCTGCAGCGCCGCCGCACCCCGCAAAAGTACGGCGCCTCCTCTCGAACGGCCGTCCCGCGCCAGCCCATTCGGGGGAAGGAGAAGGGAGCCCCGCCGCCGCCCCTGCCGGCCTGGCTTCGCCCGGCGGCGCTGCTGGCGGCGGCGAGGATGGAGGAGATGCGGGGGAGTCCGGGCGCCGGCGGCTAGGGTTTCCCCCTGGTCGCCCGCGGGGGCGACCCGAGGGGTACCAGCGACTGGTGTGTAACGAACCCAATCACATTAGATCACGATATATGTCGAGAAACCCTAACCACACCGTTCCAAGGAGACGGCAGAACTGTACGCCGGAGCTCCATTGACTACGTCCGAATGGACAAACTCGAGGGGGGTCGAAACTCAAAAGACTAAGTCGAAGAAGAAGCGCCCGCATTCACCCAAGCGCCGCACTCAAAATTCATTTTTTTTAAAAGGGGGGAGCACTCAAAATTCATAATCTAAACTACTAACCGAGCGGAGGCACCGGGATTTACCTCCCGCCACCGGCCGTCGGAGGAGCATACAGAGGAGAGGTGAATTCATGGGCTCGTCGGTGAAGTCTCGATAGGAAGGATTAACCTAGCCGTCTAGGGTTAGGAGAGAGAAAGGAGAGAAAGTTGTAAGAACGCCTCATGGTTTTAGTCATATTCGCGAACAGACATCCGGGTCGCCGTCGCTGGTGCGTGGGATCCTGCAAGTTACGACGACGTAGGCAGGTGAGGTCCCGCTGAGTTGATCCAGGCACACCCTGCCTCGATCTGTTTTGGAACTTTGCCCGTGACCTGAACATACACGCCCAGCCGGTCGTCGCCGTCTTTTTGTTTAGCCGCAGCCAGCTCGGATGCGTGTGAACCCGCGCTGAAATGGGGTAGTGCCGCCGAGGCTAGCTCAATTTGAATAGTGTCTATTTTTCTTTGCTAGCATGGAACGGGTGCTACATTGCTATCTTCCCTATCTACTGTCCCTGGAACGAACTCATTCAACTTTTATATAGGAGTATGAACTTTTGGTGCATTTGGAAATTTCTTGTCCTTCCAAGAAATTAGATTTGATGAATCAAGGCCACGCTGCACGCAAGTTTGACTCGCGTCGCGTGGGATGCCGTCGAACGGTGTCCACCTTCTTCCAATATGTGGTCAGCGTTTGCCATTTAATCCGATCCTGCCGTCACCAGGAACACACATGTTCCCTTTGATTATTGCTCTGCGGCTTCAGTGCTGTCCTCTCCTGCATAAGATGTTGCATTGACCATCTGGGTTTAAGTGATAGGAATTACACCGGTGATGAGCGCATGATCTTGCGGTTAAACTTTTATTGCGATCGGTATCCAGCATATACCAATCTTTAGGGGCGCTACGTCAAAATGTTCAGTTGTACAACTAGCATTGTTATTAGACAAGTGCCTTCCATGCTTCAGTCTAAATTTTGTCTAACCCTTGCTTTCTCAAAAAAAAAAGTCTAACCCATGCAGAACTTTTTTTTGCGAGAAAACTTCTGACTTATTCATCTTCAATCATGACAATACAACGAACATCAGAAATAATAAAAATTACACCCAAATTCGTAGACAGCCTAGTGACGACTGCAAGCACTGAAGCGAGCCGAAGGCGCGCCGCTGTCATCGCCCCTCCCTTACCAGAGCCGGGCAAAACTTGTTGTAGTCGACTGTGGGGAAGTCGTTATGTTAAGACCCCATAGGACCAGCGCACCAGAATAGCAACCACCGCCGTTGAAGAGTGACATAGATCAGAAGGATCGAACTTGAAGACGCACGAACGTAGACGAACTGCAATCAGATCCGAACAAATCCACCAAGGACAGATCCGCCGGAGACACGCATATCCACTGACGATACTAGACGCACCACCAGGACAGAGTCTAGGCGGGTAGTACCTTATTCCATCTTCAGGGAGGCGCCGCCATCTCTCTTCCTGAGCAGAGCACAAACCCTAACAAAACTCGAAGGAACATCTAAAGACGGGGCCCTCCCGCCGGCAAGGGCCAGGATCCACCACGCCATCATGGCCCTAAGGCCAGTGAAGACAAGGCGGATCGGCGGCAGCGCTGGCGGGAGGCAGAGCAAACCCAAGGCTTTTTTGGGGAGAGGCGGCTGCTTGGGCAACTTTCTATTTTAACCCGTGGAGAACTTGACAACTTATTCCATGGAGGATGCGTATACATAATTTAAATAGAAGATTATCCTGGCTGAACACTCAAATCCTATCGAACCTGCATGGGACTTCCTCTTTGAAGAAAAATGCATGGGACTTTCTCTGGCTTTGAGTTTATCCAGGATTGCCAAGTCTTGACATTGAACTAATCCCTTCACATTAATCCCCTTTCTTTCGTCTTGCGCCAATTTCCGTGTGATGTCATAGCATACGCTGACAGCACGCACGGATTAAAATACTTGTGCGAAGTTTCCTCTGATATTTGGAGATAATGTGTAATTTATTCACGTTGATAAGACATAGATTGTTGTTGGCTTGTTCTTCGTACAGGTACCTCCCATCATTTCAGGGAATCATACTCATTTTCTGTATAATAAAGCAGGAGGGTTATTTGTTTGGTCAAGTACGCTCTGTCACCGGTTGCAGATATTTTTTGGCCAGGCTAAACATGCATTGTACAGAAAATGGAACAGGAGTACACATTACAGGAATCAGCCGGCCTCCTCAATGTGAAATAAGGAGCTTCGTCCATTTCGGCCAGCAAGCGCAGGTAGTCAAGTCGTCCAATCGTCCGATTCGCTAGTAGCAGGCCCATGCAAGGAACCTCCCGAGTCCAAGCTGCACAAAAGTCCCTCGGCGAATCACAGAGCACATGGTCAATGCTCTGTATTTCTCTCTGTATTATACTATTATTAGTGTAATAACAGTTTGGACGACATGCTAGCGACCGGTAAGTTATATATATTCTCTGATTATTTTTTTGGCTTGAAAACCATGAATCGGGTCTGAAGAGATGGATTCGACTCCTCTCCGATGGCGCTCCCTGAGGCGGCCGCAACGGCGATTGCGGGGGCGACGCCCCCGGCCACCACGGGCTCCCCCGCCTCCCCCGCCCTGCCCGCCGGCGCTCCTCTGCTAGCCGGCACCGTCCGCCTCCCGCCTCTCCGCCCTTCGCCCCCTCATCCCGCCTCGCTGTCCTCCCCTCCTCTGCCCCTGTCCGCCACAGCAGCGACGCGTGCTGGTAGTTGGACTGACTGGGCGGCTGAGGAGGTCCGGCTGGACGCTGCAGCCGTTGCCGCCGGGCTCCCCCGGCCCCTGCGCCGCTTCGGTGACGGGTTGGCGGCGGTGGTGGAGTCCGCCGAGTCCGAGACTGCCTCGACGCTTTCCCCTCCCCTCCCCCTTCTCCTTCCCTTGTGGGTGTGGCCTGTTGCCCACCACGCACCACCTTCCCCGCCGCCGCAGGGCGCCGGCCGTCAGGCTGGTCGTCGCGGCCGTGGGGCCCGAGCTTGAGCTTGGGGGGTGGCCGGTCGGTCGGAGCTGGGACGGGCGGCGCTCTCATGGCGTCTTTCTCCTTCGCCGAGTCCGGCGAACGCGCCCGTGCCGGCTGCTGGCCCTTTGGCTTGCTCGGCGGCGCCCGGCGTGGTCCTCCGCGACCACAAATTCCGGCCCTTTCGGCCTTCTGCGGAGGCTCCGGGCGGCGCCCCGCCGGCGGCGGCGGCCTGGCTCTCTAGGGGGAAACCCTATCCCCTCCCCTCCCTCGGTTGGGTAGTGGGTTGTGCCTAGGAGGGCCGGCTGGGCTAGTGGAAGGGCGCGGAGATCCTGGGCCTTCCCGTGTGCCCCCAGAGGGGCCTGCCCATGCTGGGCCGCCTTTCCCCCTGGCCTCTGCTGCCTGGCCTGATTTAGGTCGCCTCCCTGCCTTCCCGCTAGGGCTTGACCCGTCTCGCATCCTCCTCGCCTCGGCTCCCTCCCTCCCGCCGCCGCCGCAGTCTTCCCCTACCCCGCCCCGTCCCTCCCGTGCTTCCTCTCCGTTCCCGCCCGCCATGGCCCGCGAGCAGGGTGATGGCGCTCCTCGGCCCAAGCGTCGTGCCGAGGGTCGGGATGGAGGGGCCGCTCAAGCTCCACGCTGGCCCTCCCGGATGGTGCCCGCTGGGAAGCCGTGCTGCGCGAGTCAATTCACAAGGGCAAGGGGGCTGCATCCGATGCTGGAGGTGGGTGGCATGGCGCTGGCCCGCGGGATCGCTCTTCGGAGTAGTGGCGCGGCCGCGGCCGCGACCGGGACCGCCGTTCTCCGGCTCGCTCGGGCCGCTCGGATGCGTCTGTAAGTGCATCTAGTGCCACCCCTAGTTGGTTTTGGAGTATGGACGACAAACCTGGTTGAGGGACGAATGTGTTTGTGAGAATTGCAGGATAACATAGGTAGTAGTCCCTCATTGATTCGGTTTACCTACCGGAGATGACCCCTAAAAATGTGTGAAGACATTGAAGACAATGGTGGTATGTGAAGATATTCACAACGAAGATTATGACTCGAGAAGACATTCACGTGAAGCCTATGGAGTGCAAAGACATAGTTGTTTCGTAGTTTCCTTTTCTTCTTTGTTGTGACGCCCCCGATTCAATCGTACACTAATCATGCACGCAAACGTGTACGATCAAGATCAGGGACTCACGGGAAGATATCACAACACAACTCTAAAAACATAAATAGGTCATACAAGCATCATATTACAAGCCAGGGGTCTCGAGGGCTCGAATACAAGAGCTCGATCATAGACGAGTCAGCGGAAGCAACAATATCTGAGTACAGACATAAGTTAAACAAGTTGCCATAAGATGGCTAGCACAAACTGGGATACAGATCGAAAGAGGCGCAGGCCTCCTGCCTGGGATCCTCCTAAACTACTCCTGGTCGTCGTCAGCGGCCTGCACGTAGTAGTAGGCAGCTCCGGTGTAGTAGGAGTCGTCGTCGACGGTGGCGTCTGGCTCCTGGGCTCCAGCATCTGGTTGCGACAACAAGGAAGAAAGGAAAAGGGGAAAAGGGGGAGAAAAGCAACCGTGAGTACTCATCCAAAGTACTTGCAAGCAAGGATCTACACTACATATGCATGGGTATCTGTGTAAAGGGGCAATATCAGTGGACTGAACTGCAGAATGCCAGAATAAGAGGGGGATAGCTAGTCCTGTCGAAGACTGTGCTTCTGGCAGTCTCTATCTTGCAACATGTAGAAGAGAGTAGATGGTAAGTTCACCAAGTATCATCGCATAGCATAATCCTACCCGGCGATCCTCCCCTCATCGCTCTGTGTGAGAGCGATCACCGGGTTATATCTGGCACTTGGAAGGGTGTGTTTTATTGAGTAGCCGGTTCTAGTTGTCATAAGGTCAAGGTACAACTCCGGGTCGCCTGTTACCGTAGACACGGCTATTCGAATAGATCAACTTCCCTGCAGGGGTGCACCACATTACCCGACACGCTCGATCCCTATGGCCGCGCACACTTTCCTGGGTCATGTCCGGCCTCGGGAGATCAACACATCGCAGCCCTACCTAGACTCAACAGAGAGGTCAGCACGCCGGTCTAAATCCTATGCGCGCAGGTGTCTGGGCCCATCACCCATTGCACACCTGCACGTTGCGTACGCGGCCGGAAGCAGACCTAGCCCCCTTAATACAAGCGTGGGCTTACGGTCCAATGCGGCGCGCGCCGCTCAGTCGCTGAAGTCAAAAAGAGATTCGGCTGATACCACGACGCCGGTTGCCCATATCTTGTCCCACGTGGCGGTTAGTGCGTATAAGGTCAACGACCCAACTCAGATCAAATACCAAGATCTCGTTAAGCGTGTTATTATGAAGTAACCGCGGACGCCGACCAGGGCCAGGCCCACCTCTCTCCTAGGTGGTCTCAACCTGCCCTGTTGCTCCGCCACAAAGTAACAGTCGGGGGCCGTCGGGAACCCAGGCCCACCTCTATCGGGATGGAGCCACCTGCCCCTTCAGCCCCCATCTCCGAACATTATCATAAGTAATGTAACAGTATAAAGTATATAGCATATGCCCGTGATCACCTCCCGAAGTGATCACGGCCCAGTAGTATAGCATGGCAGACGGACAAGAGTGTAGGGCCACTGATGGAACACTAGCATCCTATACTAAGCATTTAGGATTGTAGGTAAGGGTAACAACTGTAGCAACGATGGCAGGCTATGCAGCAGAATAGGATTAACCGAAAGCAGTAACATGCTACACTACTCTAATGCAAGCAGTAGAGAGAAGGAATTGGCGATATTTGGTGATCAAAGGGGGGGCTTTCCTGGAAGCTCTGTTGTACAGGAAGAAGGGTCGTCGGTGACGTAGTCGTACTCAGCGGCATCAGCGCCGGTGTCGGGGTCTACCGGAGAAGAAGAGGGGGGAAGAAACAGTTGTAAATCCAGCGTGGGGTGCAGAAGGTTTTGATCCTTTTGTTCCGGGGGGAATAGCTTCTCATCATATTGCTGCGGGTACATTGGGTATATTAGCGGGCTTATTCCATCTTAGTGTCCGTCCGCCTCAACGTCTATATAAAGGATTACGTATGGGCAATATTGAAACTGTACTTTCCAGTAGTATCGCTGCTGTTTTTTTTGCAGCTTTCGTAGTTGCTGGAACAGAGCAAACAAAGCATCACAAAACATAACGAGGCAATACGCGGTGCTAGGTATGCGCTAACGCGGTACTAGGCGATGCCGGCGAAGGGGGAACATCCGGGAAAGTATTACCGGTGTTTGACGTTTTCGGACAGACGGACCGGAGAGGGAAAGTTCCATGTTCGCTATGCTAGGGACGTGTGTCTGACAAACGGACTACGTATCCGGATTCGTCTCGTCGTTCTAAGCAACTTTCATGTACAAAGTATCTTCATCCGAGCCACGGATTATTTTATATTAATTTCTAAAGATTTAAATCATTTTCAGGATTTATTTAATTATTTTAAATCAACATTATCCAGAATAGTGTATGCTGACGTCATCATGACGCCAGTATGACGTCAGGAGTCAACAGGGCATTGACTGGGTTAAACTCACGTGTGGGTCCCACATGTCATTGACTGTTTAGTTAATTAACAATAGTTAATTAAATAGGATTAATTAAGTTAATTAATTAATTAAATTTATAATAATAATAATAATCATTATTTTAATCTTTTTTTCTTTTTTTTTGGTAAACGTTTCAGTGGCGCAGGCCCCATTTGGCAGTGGCCGAGAGGCCATAGCGGTTCGGGCCAACGGGCGCCGCCCAAACAGGCGAGGGGAAGCGGGCGATGGGCGTACGGGTGCGGGTGCTCGCACCCGAGGCCATGAGAGGCGAGGGCGAGCGCGCCCGGGGCTTCGGTGGCTGGCGACGACGGGAGCAGCGCCGGGTGCGGGGAGCTGCGGGGCACGCGCGCCGATGAGACGAGCCGTGGCGGCCTTCGGCAGGCGCGGGGGAGTGCGGTAGGGGCTTGCGGCTACAGGCAGCAGGGGGCGGCGGAAGGCGCAGCCCCGGCGCGGCAGCATGGGCAAGCGGGGCGCGAGGCCACCGCGAGTGGGCGGCGCGAGCGGCCTAGGCAAGGCAAGCGCAGCAGGTGCAGCGGAGGAGGAGCAGAGGCAGGGTGGGTTCGGCGCGAGGAGCGGGAGGGGCCAGGGTGAGCAGGTGCGCGCATGGAAAGGGGCGAGCACGGGTCGACGGCGGGGCGATGGCGCTGGGGAGCAACGGGGCGGTGGCGCTGGGGAGCGACGGGGCGGTGGCGCTGCGTGGGTAGCGCGCGAGGGCGCAGCGACACGAGGGAGCATGCTCGAGGGTGTGTTGAGTGCAGCGAGCGCAGTGCAGGGGCTGTGCGGGGGCGATGGAGCGCGGCCGGGCGCGTGTGACCGCGGGCAAAGCGCGAGCGGGTGGCGGGAGGGCTCGACCTGGCACGCAGGCGGGTGACCAGGGACGCGGGCGCCGGCAGGGGGCGACGGCGTGGCCGACGCGGTGGTGCGCGTGCGCGCACGTGGACGAGCGGCCGGAGCGGACGACGAGTGCGGGGAGAGGAGGAGAGGCCGGGGGTGTCACGCCCAATATGCGATACTATCCTAAAAAGACTCGAAGGACCCACCAAGGATAGAACCGCATATTGAAACGCTTTTGCAAGGTGGATATCATTACATCAACATTACATAAAAGAAGGGGATACATACAAGGCATACAAATGCCGCAAGAATACATCAATACATCATACACATGATCAACATCCGACTACGGATGAAACACCAACAGAAACTCAAACGACATCCACCCTGCTAGCCCAGGCTACTGACCTGGAACCTATCCCCTGATCGAAGAAGAAGCAGAAGAAGAACTCCAAAACAAGTAAACATCGCTCTCGCGTCATGATCATCGCAAAACCTGTACCTGCAACTGGTGTTGCAGTAAACTGTGAGCCACGAGGACTCAACAATCCCATTACCATGGGTATCAAGACTAGCAAAGCTTAATGGGTATGGAAAGGATAAGTGGTGAGGTTGCAGCAGCGACTAAGCATGTATGGTGGCTAACATACGCAAATAAGAGCGAGAAGAGAAGCAACGGAACGGTCGTGAAACTAGCAATGATCAAGAAGTGATCCTGAACTCCTACTTATGTCAAACATAACCTAGAAACCGTGTTCACTTCCTGGACTCCGCCGAGAAGAGACCACGGCTACACACGCGGTTGATGCGTATTAATTAAGTCAAGTGTCAAGTTCTCTACAACCGGACATTAACAAATTCCCATCTGCCACATAACCGCGGGCACGGCTTTCGAAAGATAATACCCTACAGGGGTGTCCCAACTTAGCCCATTATAAGCTCTCACGGTCAACGAAGGATATTCCTTCTCCCGGGAAGACCCGATCAGTCTCGTAATCCCGGTTACAAGACATTTCGACAATGGTAAAACAAGACCAGCAAAGCCGCCCGATGCGCCGACAATCCCGATAGGAGCTGCACATATCTCGTTCTCAGGGCAACACCGGACGAGACATCCTACGAGTAAAACCAGACCTCGAGTTTCCACGAGGGGGCCCCGCAGTCTACTCAGTTCGGACCAGCACTTAGAGAAGCACTGGCCGGGGGGGGGGGGGTTTAAAATAAAGATGACCCTCGGGATGCGCGACTCCCAAGGGAAAAAGGCTAGGTGAGGCAAATGTAAAACCAAGGTTAGGCCTTGCTGGAAGAGTTTTATTCAAAGTGAACTGTCAAGGGGGTCCCATAAATCACCCGACCGCGTAAGGGACGCAAAATCAAGGAACATAACTCCGGTATGACGGAAACTAGGGCGGAAAGAGTGGAACAAAACACCAGGCATGAGGCCGAGCCTTCCACCCTTTACCAAATATATAGATGCATTAATTAAATAAGAGATATTGTGATATCCCAACATAAACATAATCCAACATGGAGCAATCTTCATCTTCACCTGCAACTAGCAACGCTATAAGAGGGGTCGAGCAAAGCGATAACATAGCCAAACAACGGTTTGCTAGGAAGGATGACAAAGGTTAGAGGTGGTTTCATGGCAATTTGGGAGGCTTGAAGAGCAAGTGAATAGGTAGCGCAGCATAGTGTAACACCCCGGATGTAACTTTCCATACTTGTAACTCCGACTCTTGCCATTTTTGGCTATGTGCTATGATATTCCCTCCGTGGTCGGGTTTTGTCTTTCGTTTTGTATTTTGTTCTTGTCATGCATATCATATCATGTCATCATGTGCATTGCATTTGCATACGTGTTCGTCTCTTGCATCCGAGCATTTTCCCCGTTGTCCGTTTTGCAATCCGGCGCTCCTATCTCCTCCGGCGCACCCCTTTCGTTTTCTTTCGTGTGCGGGTGTCAAACTTTCTCGGAATGGACCGAGGCTTGTCAAGTGGCCTTATTACACCACCCGGAGACCACCGGTCAAATTTCGTTCCATTTGGAGGTCGTTTGGTACTCCAACGATTAACCGGGCATCCGCAAAGTCTATTTGAGTGTCCAGCAAAACCCCCCCTCAAAACCAGCCCAAAACCCACCAAACTCTCTTCCATGCTCTAGGTCGTTCGATCACGATCGTGTGGGCGAAAACCGCACCTCATTTGGAGCCTCCTAACTCCCTCTACCTATTTATATGTGAGACCTCCCGTATACGAATCGCAGACGAAACCCTAAAAAAACGTCCCTCCGCGCCGCCGGACGTGTCCGCCGTCGGCCGGACGAACCGCGCCGCTGCCCCGAGCCAGTGGCGAGCCGCCACGTGGCACCCGTCCGCCGCCGCCGCCGCAGCCCGCCCGGACCCGGGGCAAGCCCTCCCGGCCCGCGCGCCCGAGCCCCGCCGCCTGGCTCCGCCCGAGCCGCGCGCCTCGCCTCGCCGCCGCCGGCGCCGCCGAGCTCGCCGGCCGGCCCCGCCGTCCTCGCCCCGCCGTGGCCGGCCCCGCCGCCGGACCTCGCCGCCGCGGCACAGCACCGTCGCCCGACGCCTCCCCGCCGGCGCCGCGGCCCCGCCGCCCTCCGGCCTCGCCTCCTCCTCTGCCTCCGGCCGCCGCCCCGCCTCGCCTTCCCCTCCATCCTCGCCGGTGAGCAGGGCCACGACGAGCCCGAGCTCTCTCGCCCGATCTGGATTTGGTACTGTGAGCGTTGACTTCTCGAACCCCGAAATATTTATAAGTCTGTGAATCTTACGATATGTGCACATGTTCCTCGTTGCATAACTCCTTGCATGTAGCTCCGATTCACGCGTGTAATATGTCAAATTGTTCATCTCGTGATGCTCTACATTTTGTTCGATTGTACCATGTTTATGAGGGGTCATCTTGATGCCCAAATCTCTATTGGAAGAGGGCTAGTTGCTGTTATCCTCTGGTTCTTATCAGAACTTGGAGATTTGTCATTTTTGTACCATTTAATCTGTGCATCTTATGGGCATGAGCTCTACATGTGTTTTGTTGTATGCCATGCCATCTATCCAGTGGTGATGTCATGTATTTTTGTGATCTCTGTGGTGACTATCACAAGCATGCAAAGTAGGCTCCGTAATGTTTCTGATTTCAGGGACTTGGTGATTTCTCTTAGTCCTTGTCTGCTGTTATTTTGTTGCCATGTAAACTTGATGCTACAGAGGGATCCATGCATATTTTGGAGATGTTCAGTAAGGATGTTTTGTATCTATAGTTGTAGTTGATCCATTACTGCCCTTGTTTGCAATTATGGAGTGCCATAGCATGACTCAATTTTGCTCTACTTTTGCTATAAAATATTTCTGGCAGATTCTTAACATGATATTCATTTTTGCCAAGCTCATTGTAGTTGATCCATACATTAACTGAGAGATTACCCATTATCACGTCAGTAGATTCACCAGTATCAAAAAGAACTTTTGCAGGAATATCATTAACTGAGAGATTACCCATTATCACGTCAGTAGATTCCTCCGCTTGAGCTGCATTCATCATGTTCACCTTGGCAGACTTTGGATTATGCTTGACCACTGCATTCTGGAAGATCTGACAGGAGGAGGAGGAGGAAGACGCCTCTGGTTGAAGCACTTGTTAGCATAATGACCTTTCTGCTGACATTTGTTGCAAGTCACCTTTGAGAGTGGACGGTGATAAGGAGCATTGGACTTTGGAGCTTGATTCTGAGACTTGTTCTGATAACCAGAGTTGGAAGAGTTTGAAGAACCATGACCACCTTTGTTCTTCTGCTGGTAAGGCTGACGAAACGGAGGAGGAGGAGGAGGCAACCAGAACTTCTGTTGCTTAGCTGTCACAAGTGAGGAAGAAGAAGACTGAACTGCGTCCCTGACTCTTTTCTTAGAAGCCTCACACTTGAGCTGAGCAGCCTCTTGCTTCAGTGCCATATTGTAGAATTGATCAAACTGAGTAGGCTCAACAAGAACGAGAGCTAACTGCAGATCCTCTTTAAGGCCACCTCTGAAGTGATAGATCATGCTCTTCTCATCAGGAACGTCTTGTTTAGCGAAGCGAGCAAGTTTCTGAAACTGAATGTTGTATTGATACACAGACATGTTTCCTTGCTTGAGATTGCGGAACTCCTCACGCTTGCTCTCAACAACACTTTGTGGAATGTGGTGCGCTTTGAAGTCCCGACAGAAGTCAGTCCAAGTGATCACACGACCTCCTCTGGAATCTTTGTATTGCTGAAACCAATCAGCAGCTTGGTCCTTGAGCTGGAAAGAAGCGAACTTGACAAAGTCCTCAGGCCTGACATTGCTACATTCAAAATGCTTGTTGATGTCCATGAGCCAATCATCGGCATCCGTGGCCTCGGCACAGTAGCTGAAAGACTTAGGCTGATTTGCGAGAAACTGGTTGAGAGTGGCAAAGTGAAACTGATTGTTGCCTTGACCTTGATTGCCTTGATTGCCTTGCCCTTGAGTACGTTCTTGCAAGAGTTGCAGAATCATCTGAGCATTGGCGTTGTTGGCTGCCATGATTGCTTGCCATGCCTCCGGAGGTGGAGGTGGTGGCGGAGGGTTCGCTTGACTTTCTTCATTGCGATCCGGATTCTGACGCGTTGGCGGAGCCATCCTGAAGAGGGTGACATCCGTTAGCATCTTGATAGACAAAAGATAAGTAGAATCAACGGATAGAAATTGCAACATATAGTCTTCACAACAGACATTCGAACAAAGATGAACGAATGAATTCCGTAGTAAAACATCACACTTCCATAAGTTGAGAAGCCACTTGAAAAAGATATGGAATGAACATATGAATTCGAAGCAACTCTTATACCACAATAGAAAATAAAACAAAGTATTGGCTTGTAGAATAAGCCGGAACAAACATATGATAGATATTTCGTCCGAAGTTTTCGTGGTGGGGCCCACACGGGCTCAATCGTACAGCACCATCATGTACAAGGCTGTGCACATGACATACGAAGCGTCCCCGAGTCGGCAAAGCCATGGACTCTTTCAGACACAACGAGACCACTGTAAAATCAACCGTATACAGGCGGACCACTAGACGTCGAACCCCAATCTCATATCATGCGTCTGTTGGAAAGAAATCCTAAGGCTACTAGAATTCCCACTTATAAACTCCCGAAACTTTCTGGTTATGCAATCTGGTGTAGGGGATATAGGGGACACAAAATATATCACCCAAACTAACAATCCCTAGATCCAGCTGTATCCATCCATCAACACATAACCAAGAAACCTTCGGAAATCGTTTACCTCAACCTTCGAAAAACATCCGTTATACAAGTTATGGCAATACTCCCGAACTCCCGCCCCAGTACTGGGTGGCGTCGAGGTGATCTCACCAACAACTGCATAAAAGAGATTTCGATGTCGGCGAAACTCAGGTATTCCAGAACTGCAACGATAAAATTGTGACGACAACACCTCGGAGCTCAACTCCCCGGGACACTGCCACAACCCCTAAATGACAGGAGGCACCAAGAACAATGTTCTCGTCACAAATCCATCGGAACGATTCCAAGATACCCGCGTGATCCTAAATTTTTTTTAGTGAAATTTGAGGAGAGCATAGTCAAACTCTACGTCAGGAGACCTCACCAGAGCGACGAAGGGACTGAGGAATAAAAAGAATCCTACTCTCCGATATATATAATCCTAAGACTCAAAACATTTTGTTCTAGACTCAACAACGTCAGCGATTCAATCAAGCAGGGGGCTCCTAAGTCGGGGATGGCTCTGATTACCAACTTGTAAGGCCCACGATGCGGCTATATCTCCCACGTGTCGAGGCACGACTTAGAGGCATAACCGCATAGTGGTTTTGTCGCAAGAAGGGTCATCTTCACACAATCCCATGTAATGAACAAGAATGGGATAAAGAGTTGGCTTACAATCGCCACTTCACTCAATACATAAATATCATTCATACATCATCCAAAATACAAACATATGGACCGACTACGGTCAAAATCCAGATGAAAATAAGACAACCCCAAATGCTAGATCCCCGATCGTCCCAACTGGGCTCCACTACTGATCATCAGGAAAAGACACATAGTAACGACCACGTTCCTCATTGAACTCCCACTTGAGATCGACGCCATCATCTGCACTGGCATCGTCGACACCTGCAACTGGTGTTGGAAGTATCTGTGAGTCACGGGGACTCAGCAATCTCACACCCGCGAGATCAAGACTATTTAAGCTTATAGGACAAGGAGGTGCAAGAGGTGGAGCTGCAGCGGCAAAAACATATATGGTGGCTAACTTGCGCAAAAGAGAGCGAGAAGAGAAGCAAAGGAACGGACGTCATCTAGCAATGACCAAGAAGAGGTCCTGAACACCTACTTACGTCAAACATAACACAGACCGTGTTCACTTCCCGGACTTCGCCGAGAAGAGACCATCACGGTTACACACGCACTTGGTGTATTTCAATTGGGTCAAGTGACAAGTTATCTACAACCGGACATTAACAAATTCCCATCTGCCTCATAACCGCGGGCACGACTTTCGAAAGATAATACCCTGCAGGGGTGTCCCAACTTAGCCGATCATAAGCTCTCACGGTCAACGAAGGATAAACCTTCTCCCGAAAAGACCCGATCAGTCTCGGAGTCCCGGTTTACAAGACATCTCGACAATGGTAAAACAAGACCAGCAAAGCCGCCCGAATGTGCCGACAAATCCCGATAGGAGCTGCACATATCTCGTTCTCAGGGCACACCGGATAAGTCAAGCTACGAGTAAAACCAGACCTCGAGTTTCCCCGAGGTGGCCCCGCAGGCTGCTCGGTTCGGACCAACACTCGAAGGAGCACTGGCCCGGGGGGGTTAAAATAAGATGACTCTCGGGCTCGCGAAAACCCGGGGGAAAAGGCTTAGGCGGCGAATAGTAAAACCAAAGTTGGGCCTTGCTGGAGGAGTTTTATTCAAGGCGAACTGTCAAGGGGGTCCCATAAATCACCCGACCGTGTAAGGAACGCAAACTCAAGGAACATAATCCAGGTATAACAGTACTAGGGCGGCAAGAGTGGAACAAATCACCAGGCATAAGGCCGAGCCTTCCACCCTTTACCAAAATATATAGATGCATTAATTAAATAAGAGATATTGTGATATCCCAACATATCCATGTTCCGACATGGAACAAACTTCAACTTCACCTGCAACTAGCAACGCTATAAGAGGGGCTGAGCAAAAGCGGTAACATAGCCAAACAACGGTTTGCTAGGAAAGGATGGTTAGGGGCTGACATGGCTAAAAATAGGAGACATGATATAGCAAGTGATAGGTAGCGAGCATGACAATAGAGCGAACAACTAGCATAGCAAAGATAGAAGTGATTTCGAGGGGTGGTCATCTTGCCTGCAAGATTCTCAGAGTTGTCGAAAGCTTGATCCTCGTAAGAGTACTCGACAGGTTCCTCGTTCACGAACTCGTCTCCCGGCTCTACCCAAGACAAGAACACAAACAAATGGAACCACAATCAACAACGAGAAATGCACAAGCAACATGATGCAAAACATGTATGATATGCAAGATATGATATGCGATGCATATGCGTGCTCCGGAAGGAAAAAGATGAACATGGCAGTAACTTGGCAAACCAAGCATGCCACTGGAAAGATGAGATGATTTCGGTCGAAATCAATATAAAGATCACCGGAATCGGATGCACGGTTTGCAAATGACAAGCAAAACAAGAATGACACTAATCTGCGATAAACAGCAAGATAGCACTTAAAATGCAACAAACAAAAAAGCCACAGCACCCCAACATAGCAACAAAGTACATGGCAGTAATCTACAGGAGATGCTTGACAAAAGATGAACACTGAGCTACGGCTAGTTCACAACATATCAAGCTCAAACAAGCATGGCAAAAGTGCAAAAGATTACAGGTTCACAGACAGTGAAAAACTGGACATGGCAGAAATCATCATCAGGTAGCAATGCTCAGAGCACGAAATCAATATGCTACAGGAATTTAACATAGCAAAACAAGGCATGGTAGTGTTCTACTAAATGCACATGACAAAAGTCCCTTACTGACCATAAGCCAAAAAGGACCAGAAAGTATGATGGCAAGCATGTAAACATAGCAAGTTTCGTTAACAGGTTTCAGACTTGGCAGAAAACAGAGCATGGCAGAAATATTAATATGTAGGCCGCTTTGTGAGCTTGATACACTCACTACAGAGCAATGCATAACAAACCAAGCATACCTACAGCAAGATGGAATGTCTATGAAGCTATACATGGCAAGAACAATTGCATAGCATGTATGGATCAACTACAATAAGCTTGGCAAGATTGCAAATCATGTTAAGAATCTGCCAGAAATATTTTATAGCAAAAGTAGAGCAAGATTGAGTCATGCTATAGAACTCTAAAATTGCAAACAATTGCAGGAATGGATCAACTACAACTATATCTACAAAACATCCTTAATGAACATCTCCAAAATATGCATGGATCTCTCTGTAGCATCAAGTTTACATGGCAACAAAATTACAGCAGACAAAGACTTAGAGAAATCACAAAGTCCCTGAATTCATAAATATTACGGGGCCTACTTTGCATGGTTGTGATAGTCACCACAGAGATCACAAAAATACATGGACTACACCACTGGAAACATGGCATGGCATACTTCAAAACACATGTAGAGCTCATGCTCAAACGATGCACAGATTAAATGATACAAAAATGACAAATCTCCAAGTTCTGATAAAAACCAGAGATTAACAGCAACTAGCCCTCTTCCAACGAAGATTTGGGCATCACGATGACCTCTAATGAAAATGGTGCAATTTAACAAAATGAAGAGCATCACGAGGCGAACAATTTGACATATTATACGCGCGAATCGGAGCTACATGCACAAAGTTATCGCATCGGGAACAGAGCAAGATATTGAGAATTTTCCAACACTTGGAAAAATAAACGGGGACTCGGGAAGTCAACGGGCAGGAGTTACCAGATCGGATCGGGGTTCTTCGCTCGAGCCCGAGCTCCAGGAGCTCGTCGCCGGCGGGAGGGAAGGAGCCGGCGGGGCGACGGCCGGAGGGCGTGGCCGGCGGGGCGGCGGAGGCGGAGGGGGCCGGAGGCGGCGATGGCCGGCGGCGGGCGCGCGGCGGCGCGGACGGGCGCCGCGGCGGCGGCCGGCGGTGATGGCGGCGGCGGCGGGCCGGCCGGCGGCGGGAGGGAGGCGTGGTGCGGGCGCGGGCTCGGGCGGCGGGGCAACTCGGGCCGTGGGGGCCGGGAACGGGCCTGCGGGCCGGCGGCGGCGGCGGTTGGACGTTGTCCGGCGCGGACGGACGCGTCCGGCGGCGCGGTGGGAATAACGCTAGGGTTTCGTCTGAGATTTCGTTTTTCGGGATGCCCACATATAAATAGGTAGAGGGAGCTAGGAGGCTCCAAATGAGGTGTGGTTTTCGCCCACACGATCGTGATCGAACGACCTAGAGCATGGAAGAGAGTTTGGTGGGCTTTGGGCTGGTTTTGGAGGGGGTTTTTGCTGGACACTCAAATGGACTTTGCGGATGCCCGGTTAACCGTTGGAGTACCAAACGACCTCCGAATGGAACGAAACTTGACCGGTAGTCTCCGGGTGGTATATTAAGATCACTTAGACAAGCCTCGGTCCATTCCGAGAAAGTTTGACACACGCACACGAAAGAAAACTAGAGGGGTGCACCGGAGGAGATAGGAGCGCCGGACTGGAAAACGGACAACGGGGAAAATGCTCGGATGCATGAGACGAACACGTATGCGAATGCAATGCACATGATGACATGATATGAAAAAGCAAGACATGACAAAATAAAAAACGAAAAACAAAACCTGACAACGGAGGGAAAACATATCACATAGCCGAAAATGGCAAGAGTCGGAGTTACAAATATGGCAAGTTACATGCGGGGTGTTACAATTGTGGTTCCGTTTGTTTGTGTTCTTGTCTTGGGTAGAGCCGGGAGACGAGTTCATGAACGAGGAACCTGTCGAGTACGCTTACGAGGATCAAGCTTTCGACAACTCTGAGAATCTTGCAGGCAAGATGACCACCCCTCGAAATCACTTCTATCTTTGCTATGCTAGTTGTTCGCTCTATTGCCATGCTCCGCTACCTATCACTTGCTATATCATGTCTCCCATTTTAGCCATGTCAGCCCTAACCATCCTTTCCTAGCAAACCGTTGTTTGGCTAAGTTACCGCTTTTGCTCAGCCCCTCTTATAGCGTTGCTAGTTGCAGGTGAAGTTGAAGTTGTTCCATGTCGGAACATGGATATGTTGGGTTATCACAATATCTCTTATTTAATTAATGCATCTATATATTTTGGTAAAGGGTGGAAGGCTCGGCCTTATGCCTGGTGTTTTGTTCCACTCTTGCCGCCCTAGTTACTGATATACCGGGATTATGTTCCTTGAGTTTGCGTTCCTTACGCGGTCGGGTGATTTATGGGACCCCCTTGACAGTTCGCCTTGTATAAAACTCCTCCAGCAAGGCCCAACCTTGGTTTTACCATTTGCCACCTAAGCCTTTTCCCTCGGGTTTTCGCGAGCCCGAGGGTCATCTTATTTTAAAACCCCCGGACCAGTGTTCCTTCGAGTGCTGGCCCAAATTGGGCGATGTCCGGCGCCCCCTGGGCAACCAGGGTCTATGCCAACCCGACGTCTTGCCCATCCGGTGTGCCCTGAGAACGAGATATGTGCAGCTCCTATCGGGATTTGTCGGCACATTCGGGTGGCTTTGCTGGTCTTGTTTTACCATTGTCGAGATGTCTTGTAAACCGGGATTCCGAGACTGATCGGGTCTTTCCGGGAGAACGTTTATCCTTCGTTGACCGTGAGAGCTTATGATGGGCTAAGTTGGGACACCCCTGCAGGGTATTATCATTTGAAAGCCGTGCCCGCGGTCATGAGGCAGATGGGAATTTGTTAATGTCCGGTTGTAGAGAACTTGTCACTTTACCCAATTAAAATACATCAACTGCGTGTGTAGCAGTGATGGTCTCTTCTCGGCGGAGTCCGGGAAGTGAACACGGTCTGTGTTATGTATGACGTAAGTAGGAGTTCAGGATCACTTCTTGGTCATTGCTAGATGACGACCGTTCCGTTGCTTCTCTTCTCGCTCTCTTTTGCGTATGTTAGCCACCATATATGCTTATTGCCGCTGCAGCTCCACCTCATTACACCATCCTTTCCTATAAGCTTAAATAGTCTTGATCTCGCGGGTGTGAGATTGCTGAGTCCCTGTGACTCACAGATTCTACCAAAACAGTTGCAGGTGCCGACGATGCCAGTGCAGATGATGGGGTCGATCTCAAGTGGGAGTTCGACGAGGAACGTGGTCGTTACTATGTGTCTTTTCCTGATGATCAGTAGTGGAGCCCAGTTGGGACGATCAGGGATCTAGCATTTGGGGTTGTCTTATTTTCATCTGGATCTTGACCGTAGTCGGTCTATATGTGTTTGTATTTTGGATGATGTATGAATTATATTTATGTATTGTGTGAAGTGGCGATTGTAAGCCAACTCTTTATCCATTCTTGTTCATTACATGGGATTGTGTGAAGATGACCCTTCTTGCGACAAAACCACTATGCGGTTAATGCCTCTAAGTCGTGCCTCGACACGTGGGAGATATAGCCGCATCGTGGGCATTACAAGTTGGTAATCAGAGCCATCCCCGCCTTAGGAGCCCCCTGCTTGATCGAATCGCTGGCGTTGTTGAGTCTAGAACAAAAATGTTTTGAGTCTTAGGATTATATATATCGGAGAGTAGGATTCTTTTTACTCCTCAGTCCCTTCGTCGCTCTGGTGAGGTCTCCTGACGTAGAAGTTTTGACTATTCTGTCCTCAAATTTCACTAAATTTTTTTTAGGATCACGCGGGTATCTTGGAATCGTTCCGATGGTTTTGTGATGAGAACATTGTTCTTGGTGCCTCCTGACATTTAGGGGTTGTGGCAGTGTCCCGGGGAGTTGAGCTCCGAGGTGTTGTCGTCACAATTTTATCGTTGCAGTTCTGGAATACCTGAGTTTCGCCGACATCGAAATCTCTTTTATGCAGTTGTTGGTGAGATCACCTCGACGCCACCCAGTACTGGGGCGGGAGTTCGGGAGTATTGCCATAACTTGTATAACGGATGTTTTTCGAAGGTTGAGGTAAACGATTTCCGAAGGTTTCTTGGTTATGTGTTGACGGATGGATACAGCTGGATCTAGGGATTGCTAGTTTGGGTGATATATTTTGTGTCCCCTGTATCCCCTACAGCAGATTGCATAACCAGAAAGTTTCGGGAATTTATAAGTGGGAATTCTAGTAGCCTTGGGATATCCTTCCGACAGACGCATGATATGAGATTGGGGTTCGACGTCTAGTGGTCCGCCTGTACACGATTGATTTTACAGTGGTCTCGTAGTGTCTTAAAGAGTCCATGTCTATGCCGACTTGGGGACGCTTCGTATGTCATGTGCACAGCCTTGTACATGATGGTGTTGTACGATTGAGCCCGTGTGGGCCCCACCACGAAAACTTCGGACGAAATCTCTATCATATGTTTGTTTCGGCTTATTCTGCAAGCCAATACTTTGTTTTGTTTTCATTTGTGATATTCGAGTTGCTTCGAAGTCATATGTTGATTCCATATCTTTTTAATTGGCTTCTCAACTTATGGAAGTGTGATGATTTACTACGGAATTCATTCGTTCATCTTCGTTCGAATGTTTATTGTGAAGACTATATGTTGCAATTTCTATCCGTTGATTCTACTTATCTATTTGTCTATCAAGATGCTAACTGTTGAGGATATAGACCTTAGAGTCACCCGCCAGGAGGGGCCGGGTTACTCATATGGTCATTGCCAGAAACCCGGTGCCAAGCTTAAAGACGGTGGGCCAAAGATGGGCTTAAGACCCGGATATGGCTTAAGGCCCGTAGTTACAATCATTATTATGGTAGAACTTGTAGTGTAAGGCAAGAATAGTTGAGAGTCCGAGCCGGACACTCTTATGAGCCGGTCGGGACTCTGAGAGCTGCAGGGCGTTAGCCTCCCTATATAAAGGGACGACCCGGCAGCGGTTTGAGGCAGAGAACAATCTCATCGAGAGCCGGGCATAGCGGTTTAGCTCCCTGGTTATCGAAACCCTAATCAATACCACCTCAAACTGGACGTAGGCTTTTACCTTCACCGTAAGGGGCCGAACCAGTATAAACCCTCGTGTTCCTTGTCCCGCATTAACCCCTTCAAGCTTCCTAGCTGCAATGGCTCCACGACTAAGTCCTAGCTCGAGGACATCTGCCGTGACAATTCCACGACAGTTGGCGCCCACCGTGGGGCCCGTGCACGGTGGATTTGAGTTCTTGAAGGGCAGCTTTGAAGGGCTCAAGGGATACGCTGTGGGCCGGATGACCAAGAGTCGTCGCGGCAAGCTCTACATCGACGATGCAAACTGGGGCCCCGACGCCGGCTCAATTGAGTACGGGTATCGGGTCCCCTTCGGCGGAATTCATGTTTTCATTGGCAAGATTGGTGAGCCGGGCCCTGAGCCGGGTCTCTGCGCCGATCTCGTCGAGACGGCTCAGTGTGCACGACCCGCCCGGGCCTGGCCTGCCTTAAGGCATGCTTTTGTGGGGTGTATCCATGGAGGACTCTCTGATCGATCTGGATCTGGTGATGAGACGGCCGCCGGCTCTGACGACGAGTCGGCCACCGATGAGTCAAACTCGTTGTATCAACTTCAAGATGGCAGGCTCATGGGTTGTTCCGATGGTGACAGTATTCCGGACCTATTTGAGCCGCCAAGCCGGGTTGGAATCTTTATGGAAGGTGCACAACCTGTTCAGAACCCCGCGGCTGGAGCGGGAAACCCGGTGCCTTCTCCGGCTCAGGTACTGATGGATCTCACGGACAAGATGACGGCCCTGTTAACCGCCACGGTGGACCCGGCGGATCAAGCTCAGCATGATGCGGAGGTGGCACAGTTAAAATTGGATCTAGTGAAAGCTAAGGAGGACCTTGCAGCGGAAGGGATCAGGATGGCTGCGGAGAGGGCAGCTCTCGATGCCCAAACTCAGTTGATCCAGGCGCGGTCCTTCCAACTCACGATGGATCAGAACGCGTCCAATGAGGTCATGAGAAGGAGGTATCAAAAGACCCAATCTCGACTCCCTCCGGTTTACGATCCACGCAACCTCTTCAACACGCCAGGTGCAGGGTCTAGTAACCCGCCGGGGGTCATAGTGCTCGGGTCTGGAACCCCTATTCAGCCACAAGTGATGGGGCCTCCCCAGGTGCCCCCTGCCCCGCCTCAGTACGTACCAACACCCCCGGGTCATTATAATAACCCGCTGGAGAACATGGTCGCCGCGGCAGCACGACTGGCGGCTCTCCCAGTTGACGGCGACTCTCCGACGGCCATTGAAACCCGCCGGGTCAGGGAACTCCTTTAGACGGCATTGGCGCAGCAAGAGGCGTACTCCTACAGCCGGGATAGGATCCACTCGACCCCTCGTCCGGTCCGGAGCCCGAGTTACAGCAGGCACATGGTCTCAGCGACCGGCTCAAGTAACGTCCGACGCCATGACCCGTCCCCTGGCCATGGCCTGGCTTATAACGGAGCTTGTCACGCAGCAGACCAAGATAGAGCGCGGCAAGAGGCGGAGCAAGTGCCTCAATTGACAGCTTACCAGACCCCCCGGCTTATCCGACGACTTCCGTCGACGTAGGTATCCCTACCAGGACAGGAGGTGTCCCCTGTTTAGTGCCGGCTATCCGCAATGAACGTTTACCGAAGGACTTCAAAGGCCCTAGGAAGGTGCCCAACTACACGGCTGACTTACAACCCGCAGCCTGGATCGAGAGTTATGAGATGGCCATGGAACTACTGGAGGTCAGTGAGGCGGCAATGGCCAAGTACTTCACCATGATGTTGGATGGGACTGCCCGCACTTGGTTGAAAGGGCTACCACCGAATTCCATCGGGTCTTGGGCTGAGCTGAAAGCCCGGTTCATCCAAAACTTCAAAGACACCTGTAGGCAGTCTATGTCAATTGTGGATTTGACTAACTGTAAGCAGCAGGAGGGTGAGTCTACGACACATTGGGTTTGCCGGGTTAAGGAGATCATACACTCGTTAGACAAGATGGATGCCGGCTCAGCAGTTTTAATGCTGGAGCAGAATTGTCGTTTTGTGCCCCTGAAGATGAAACTCGGGCGGCTTAAGCGCGACTGCAGTGATATGGGTACACTAATGGCGGCTCTTGTCAAGTACGCCGATTCTGATGGTACCAAGGATCCCCCTTCAGATGATGAAAGGACAGGGAAGGGAAAGAAGAATGGCAATGGCAAGGGTCCACAGCATAACCCGGGGAACCAAGGAGGAGGCAAGCGCAAGGCAGATGGCAGCCTAGAGTTTGTAGCCAACGCCAGCTCACAAGGGAATAACCAGCGACGTAAGGGGAGGCCCCCTCCCCGAGGCGGCGGGTCAGGCCGGACGCTGGAGCAACTGTTGAATGAGCCTTGTCCAAGGCATGGCTCTAGAGAGAAGCCAGCGACTCATCTATGGAAGGACTGTGCAATCATGAAGGCCTTTAAGAATTACAATGGCCCGGGCGGCGGCTCAGGCGCCGGCGGTTTTCATGGCCCGGGCGGCGGCTCAAATTCTAATCCTCAGAACGGTCAAGGGGGCTTTAACCAGCAGTCTGGCCAGGGTCATCAACAGCAGCAGGGGGTTATCAGACCAATCCAAAGCAGCTTAGCGGTGGACAGTACCATGTGTTTACCACCAGCCTGTGTAAGCGAGATCAGAAGCTTCATAAGAGGGCTGTGAATGCTGTTGAGCCGGCGGTTCCACGCTACTTGCGGTGGTCTGAGCAGCCTATAGTGTGGAGTAGGGAGGATCACCCTCCCCGGGTGGATAACCCGGGCCACTTGGCCCTAGTGGTGGCTCCTCAAGTGGGAGGATATAAGTTCACTAAGGTGCTCATGGATGGAGGCAGCAGCATCAACATCCTCTATTATGAGACGTTTCGCCGTATGGGATTGGTTGATAAGAACCTCAGCCAGTCAAACACTATCTTCCATGGTGTGGTACCTGGTAAGTCGGCTTATCCAGTCGGCAAGATCGAGTTGGAAGTGGCCTTCGGAGATGAAAACAACTACAGGGTGGAAAATTGACCTTTGAGGTGGTCAAGATAAGAAGTCCGTACCATGCTATATTTGGGCGGCCGGCTTACGCCAAGTTCATGGCTCGGCCGTGTTATGTGTACTTACGGCTCAAGATGCCAGGTCACAACGGGACCATTACGGTTCACAGCAGCCGGAAAGTGGCCCTGGAGTGTGAGGAAGGCGATGCAGCTTATGCAGAATCTGTTTGTGCAACAGAGGAGTTGAAGTTTTACAAGGACAATGTTGACCCAACTGATATGACCTCTCTGAAAAAGCCGACTACGGAGCATGAGCCGGCAATGAAATTTAAGTCAGCTGATGAGACTAAACTTGTTGATTTCGTTCCAGGAGACTCATCTCAGCAGTTTAGCATCAGTGTCAATCTGGATCCAAAATAGGAAGGCGCGCTCATCGAGTTCATCCATGAGAATAGGGACATCTTCGCATGGAAACCTTCTGACATGCCAGGTGTACCTAGAGAGCTCGCTGAGCACACTCTCAATGTTGATCCGAAATTTAAGCCGGTCAGGCAGTTCCTTCGGCGGTTTAATGAAGAGAGGCGGAAAGCTATTGGTGAAGAGGTGGCCCGGCTCTTGGCGGCCGGGTTTATTGTTGAAGTCTTCCACCCAGAGTGGTTGGCTAACCCGGTGCTCGTACTCAAGAAGAACGGCACTTGGCGGATGTGTGTGGACTACACGGACTTAAATAAGGCGTGTCCGGCTGATCCTTTTGCCCTTCCCCGTATTGATCAAATTATTGATGCTACGGCCGGTTGTGCGCGCTTAAGTTTCCTGGATGCTTATTCCGGATATCATCAGATTAAAATGGCAGTTAAGGACCAGGAGAAGACGACGTTCATCACTCCCTTTGGAGCCTTCTGCTATGTATCCATGCCCTTTGGACTCAAGTGTGCACAGGCGACTTATCAGCGTTGCGTGCAGAACTGTCTTCATAAACAGATTGGGCGCAATGTTCATGCTTATGTGGACGATATTGTGGTTAAATCCATAAAGGAGGAAACCCTGATAGATGATTTGAGAGAAACCTTTGATAATCTCCGGGTCTACAAGATGATGCTTAACCCGGCCAAGTGTGTCTTTGGTGTTCCTGCAGGCAAACTCTTGGGTTTTTTGGTTTCTGACAGAGGCATTGAGGCTAACCCGGAGAAGATCAAGGCCATCACCTCCCTGGCTAAGCCGGCGTGTATAAATGACGTTCAGCGTTTGGCGGGTCGCATCGCTGCTTTAAGCCGGTTTATAAGCCGTTTGGGTGAGAAGGCCATGCCATTATATCAGTTGATGAAGAAAACTGATAACTTTGTCTGGAATGATGCAGCTAATACTGCCTTTGAGGATTTGAAGAAGCAGCTGGCAGAGTCTCCAGTCCTTGCTGCTCCGGTTGATAAGGAGCCCTTATTATTATATGTGGCGGCGAACACACGAGCCGTCAGTGTGGCTATGGTGGTGGAGCGCAAGGAGGAGGGTAAGGAGCATCCGGTTCAGCGGCCGGTTTATTATGTCAGCGAAGTGCTTATTGAGTCCAAGCAGCGATATCCGCATTGGCAGAAGCTTGTTTATGGTGTGTTCATGGCGAGCCGGAAACTTAAGCATTATTTTCAGGGTCATCCCATCACCGTGGTCAGTTCTGCCCCTCTTGGTGATATCATTCAAAACAGAGAGGCCACAGGGAGAGTGGCTAAGTGGGCTATCGAGCTCGGACCTCATGGTCTCAAATATGTGCCACGCACTGCTGTTAAATCTCAGGCCCTGGTGGACTTCATCAATGATTGGACAGAGTCACAAGTCCCCGAGCAAAAGCCAGATAACACGTATTGGACTATTCACTTCGATGGGTCCAGGCAGTTGGAGGGCTTGGGGGCTGGAGTCGTGTTGGCTTCCCCTAAAGGTGACAAGTTCCATTATGTGCTACAGTTGCTGTTTCCTTGCACTAACAACGCGGCTGAGTACGAGGCCTTGCTCCATGGTCTTCGGATGGCTAAAGAGATGAGCTTAAGCTGGGTAAGGTGCTTCGGCGACTCAGACTTGGTGGCTCAACAAGTATCAGGAAAGTGGGATTCCAAGGACCCTCTCATGGTGGCTTATCGCTGCGAGGTTGATGCCATTGCTGGGCACTTTCAGGGTTACCAAGTGGAACACATCGATCGCAGGAAGAACGAGGCGGCGGATGCTTTAAGCCGGCTGGGCTCTCAGCGAAAACCGGTGCCGCCTAACACTTTCCTGGATGTCTTGTATAGCCCTTCTGTTAAGTTGCCTACAGAGGAAGACTTGGCTGTCCCTGACCCGGAGGCACGACTGGTGGCGGCTCTCCATATTATACCAGACTGGACAATGCCATATCTGGCTTACATGACCCAGGGCGAGTTGCCTGAGGATGAAACTCTGGCCAGGCAAATAACCCGGCGGGCTAAGTCAATGACTGATATCAATGGTGAGTTGCACCACCGCAGTGTTACGGGAGCGTTTCAACGTTGTGATTCCCCTGAGGAAGGGCAAGAGATCTTGCGTGAAATCCATGAAGGGGACTGTGGCCATCACGCCGGCTCAAAGTCTCTTGTGGCCAAGGCTTTTCGTCATGGTTTTTATTGGTTGACGGCTCATGCTGATGCAGAGGACTTGGTCAGTAAGTGTGATGGTTGCCAAAGGTTCTCGCGACGGGCTCATGTACCGGCTCAAGAGCTGAGGATGATCCCAATTACTTGGCCCTTTGCGGTCTGGGGGCTTGATATGGTTGGGCCTTTCAAAAGGTCCAAAGATAAGAAGACCCACCTTTTGGTGGCAGTTGACAAGTTTACCAAGTGGGTTGAAGCGGAGCCAGTTAGCAAGTGTGATGCAACCACGGCGGTTCAGTTTATGAAAAAGGTGATCTTTCGCTTTGGTTTTCCGCACAACATTATCACTGACAATGGCACCAATCTCTCCAAAGGCGCCATGGAAGAGTTTTGTCAACGAGAGCATATCCGACTTGATGTTTCCTCAGTGGCTCATCCTCAATCCAATGGTCAAGCTGAGAGGGCTAGTCAGGAGATTCTGAAGGGCATCAAGCCCCGGCTTTTGGTCCCTTTGCAATGGACGCCGGGTTGTTGGGTGGAGGAGTTGCCCTCCGTGTTATGGAGCATCAACACTACTCCTAACAGGTCTACAGGTTTTACGCCTTTCTTCATGGTTTATGGGGCAGAAGCAGTCCTCCCCAGTGACATCCGTCATGACTCACCTCGACTGGCGGCTTACGTTGAGGCGGATAATGAACAGGCGCGCCAGGACGCTCTTGACGTGTTGGACGAACATCGTGATGTAGCAGCAGCCCGTTCAGCGATTTACCAGCAAGACCTGCGCCGTTATCATAGCCGCCGGGTCAAATCCCGGGTCTTCCAGGAAGGTGATCTCGTGCTCCGGCTCATCCAGGATCAAACAGATGCACACAAGCTATCCCCGCCTTGGGAAGGGCCCTTTGTGGTCAGCAAGAATTTGCACAACGGGTCATATTACCTCATTGACATTCAGGAGCACAAAGATTCACGTAAGTCGGAGGAAGAGACCCGTCGGCCGTGGAATATAGCTCAGCTTCGGCCTTACTACACTTGAGCTACCGGCTCTCATGATGTACATACTTCTCTAAACCATGTATATATTATGATAAGTAATAAAGCAGGACCTCTGTCCTTTTTTCTCCTCCAAATGTGCACGTGTTGTTTCATTGCCAGATTACATGACAATTTGAAGGAGGATCCGGCTTATGATCGTATTCGAATCAGCATCGTTAAACAATTCTTAAAGTCATTTGGGGGCTTCCTGTTCAAACATGGGTCGTATTCGAACCAAAGAGAACACAGTTGTCGATACCCATTTGATTGGCAAAGTGCTGAGCTCATTGGGGAGTTTTCTTTGATCATATTTGAATCTTAGTTTAACCCCTTTGAGAACCGACGTGGATCGTATTCGAATCAGCGTCGTTAAACAATTCTTAAAGTCATTTGGGGGCTTCCTGTTCAAACATGGGTCGTATTCGAACCAAAGAGAACATAGCTGTCGATACCCTCTTGATTGGCATCGCCACACCCACTGGGGCTATATGATCGCATTCGAATCCTAGCATAACCCCTTTGGGCCGGGTCTCTGGTCGTATCCGAACCGGAAGCCCCTAAGTTCCTCTGCTTTATAGCAAGTTTCTTCTAATTATTTCAAAGTGTGTACGGCCGGGTCTCACTTTGCCGGCTTAACTTTGGTTTACAGTGTCAGTTGAACACAATGGGTGTCATTAAGACAAGTAAATCGGAATTAAGGTACCAACCTTATTACCCGGGTTATCTAAACCGGAAGCATGCTTGCAGGTCGCTAAGTGTGTTATTACGGCTGTATTCAGGATATTATTGAAGACCAGTCCTTTTTTATATTCCGGGTTATCTAAAACTTATGATTTTCAGGGCGGTCAGCCTCCTCGAGGCTTGTGATTTGTCTTTCTCTGCAGGATAGTTACAGGCAAATATTTTGAGAGTAAGGAAAACAAATGAGTAATCATGACCCGGAGAAACATAAAGGAGACAACTTCATCAGGCTTTAACATTCAAGGCGTGCACGATGTAACGGCAAGGATAAAAGTATTGGTCCTACTCTATTACAAGAATCGTTGAGTCCAAAAGAGGGAGGCATTGTTTGCTAAGCCGGTAGCCAAGTTACGACGCTTGTTGCATTGAAGTCTCCGGCTCGTTCCTGTCTTCTCCTCCGGCTGACCCCAAGACCTGGAAAGTTGATGACTTCCAGTCGATGCCGCTGAGAGCTTCGAATTGGGCTTCCTCGTCAATTAACCCAGCCGGTTCAATCTCCGGGGCGAAGGTGTGCTGACGAGCCGGCGGGATCAAGTTAAGGGCTTCATAGCGAGGGGTCGGGATCCTCTGATTCTCCGCATTGTAACCCGGCTGGTACTTGGTCAGATCCGTGTCGTTTCCAATAAGAGTTGCCACCGGGCGTACGGCCTTCACGCAAGCTGCGAAGTCCTTCTGATCGAAAGCAGAGCCGTCTTCCTTCAGGCTTGGATAGCCAAGGGCGATGTCCGCCGGGTCTAACTCCGGCAGGAACGCCTTGGCCCGGCTCAGTGCGGCAATTGCTCCGGCTCTTGCAGAGGCCCGTCGCAGCTCTTGGATCCGTTGAGGCAGTACAGCGAGCCGGCGAAGGACTTCTGCCAGGTGAGTCGGCACCTAGTTGGATAGGGCCACCACAGCTAAGGCACGCTGTGACCCGGTGTAGAGCTGCTCCACCAGGGTATACACGGCCTTCAGCTTGGTGACCATGCTCTGGTTGAGATTGGCACTTCTGGGACCTGTTTAACAGAATCAGATAAGCCGCCGACAAGGATGAATTATGAGATATACAGGTTCTAAACTTGATGAAAGCCGGTGAGGCGACTTACCGAAGATGGCGGCCACCATCTGGGACACCTGGCGCTTTAGGCCGGAGAGCTCGGCGGTCTTCTCGGAGAGAGTCTTCTCCGCCTGTTCAGCCCGGTTCACCAATGCGGCTTTCTCTTCGGCCCACGCCTTCCGCTCAGCGTCAAACTCTGTCTTCAGCTTTTCTTGAGCGGCGATGCTAGACACAAATTTGGCATTTGCCTTCCAGGTCTCCATCTCTTGCATCTGCAGCCGGCTCTTGAGATCCGCCATGTCAGCCTCTAGCTTCTTGCCAGCAGCCTGCATACATTTCCGGGTTATGACATGAATAGTTATTATATAAGTCCCGAGCGTTTTCCAAGCAAAGACACTTGGCACTTGGGGGCTAATGCATATTGAACGTATCTATCTACAAACTGCCGGCTCAGTTGAGTAAGCCGGAACCTAAGTCTACAACATATTTAATCATAAGTCGCCGACTTGGGGGCTAGCATGATAAAGGTAACTATGCAGTAAGTAAGAGGATAGCAGAAGGATACCTCAGATTTCTGCTGGATCTGGTTCACCATGGCAACCTCTGCGTCCCGGCTCTTGTGCACTTGGCTGATGTAGCCAGAGACGAGCTCTCCAATGCTCAGGTTGGTGTAGTCGGAGAGGTCCAGGTTCACCCGGTGGGGCTGCAGCAACTCCCCCTTAGCGGAGCACTTGGCCAGCACGGTAGGTCTCCCCGGCTCAACGAACTCCGTCCGGGTGATTACCACGTCCGGGTCGTCTGCTGGTGGAGCCGAGCTGGAGGCCTCCGGGTTAACAGAAGCTTCTGTAGTCGCCTTGGTAGTCGGGGCCTTGTCGGTTGGAATGGTGGCTTCGGGGGCGGAGGCAGCTGGCGGTTCTTGAGCCGTCACCTCCGGTTCAGGCAAATCCGGCACTCCGGCTGACTTGGTCTTCTTCGCTCTCTTGGTGAGCTTTGCCTGGGCACTGAAAAGACAGAAATGTTAAGCACACAAAGGGTAAGTAAAGACCAGTATAATATGAGATGGTTGTCATTACCCGGGCGCGGTCTTGAAAGCCGGAAGACTCGACTGCATAGAGTCGCCCGAAGAGGGGGAGGTCTCCTGATAATTGGAGTCAGAAGAATTGAGTGGCTGACGGATAACACCCGCCAACGGGTGAAAAGGGTACAAGTGGGAAATAACCTCAGTTCGGCGCTTCCTCGATGCGTCAGGTAACCCGGCTAAGAGGTCGGTGTCCTTGTTGGTCCGGGTGTGACGCCGGCTCTCATGAACCTGTTGCTTCAAAATAAATTGAGGATCTTGATAAGCTAAAGGATGTGAAAAGCTTACTTTCCGGGTTACCCTTCGGACTTTCAGCCTTGGCAAGGGCTCCGAGTCGGAGGAAAGTGACATTACCTCTTCAACCACCGAGTTATTGGCTCCGGTGTCATCCTGTTGATGAACAAGTGTTGGTAAGGCGGACAGAGATAAACAATAAAACATAACAAAGAGTCTACAGGTTCAGGGGTTACCTCTGACTCGGAGCTGTCGCTTAGCTGCATCAGCTCCGAAGCAGTTGGCCTACTTCCCTTCTTGCGGGGAGCGGCTTTTTTGGCGGCTTTCTTCACCTTTCTGGTCTTCTTGGCCGCCTCATGGTCATATTTGACCCGCCAGAACTTGTCGTCAGCCTGGAAAATACAATGATGATTTCTTCAAACTATTCAGATGAAAGTTATATACAGCAGAAGATAGGATGATCAGATTGACGGTTTACCGCTGGGGCTGGGTTGGTCTTGCAGAAGGGGGCTAACCCGGTCCTTCCGCAGTCTGCCAGGCTCTCGTTTAAAAGAGCCTTGTTCATCTCCTTTGCAACGTCTTCAGGAAGATCATTGCGGCTGTGTCTCTGAGGGTCATCCTTTCGTCCTGTGTACTCGCACATTAAGCCGGGGCGGCGGCTCAATGGGATCACCCGCCATGATATCCAGACCCAGACCAGATCGATTCCATTCAGACCATTGCCCAGGAGAGCCTTGATCTTGTTGATGGTGGGGAGCAGAGGCTGGCGCTCCGCCGGAGTCAGTTTGTCTGACAGTGTGTGTGTTGACTCCAGACGCGATGGGCGAAAGCCGGGCAGCGGACTTTCATCAGCCGGTGACGTGTCTTGGCAATAGAACCAAGTCATGTTCCAGTCCTTTGGGTGGCTCGGCGGCTCGGCATAAGGGAAAAGACAATCTCTTCGCCGCTGAATGGAGATGCCACCTAGCTCTAGACTTGGCCCATTGGCGCACTCATTCTGGCGGTTTAAATAGAAAAGCTCTCTGAAGAGCAGCAGACTGGGTTCTTCTCCAAGGTAAACCTCACAGAATACTTGGAAATTGCAGATATTGGACACTGAGTTGGGTCCTATGTCCTGAGGCCGCAGGTCGAAGAAATTCAGAACATCTCTGAAAAACGTTGAGCCGGGCGGTGCAAAGCCCCGGCTCATATGATCCGCAAAAATCACTACCTCCCCGTCCTTTGGCTGTGGTCTCTCTTCTGACGGGTCAGGGGCACGGTAGGACATGATGTCTTTCTTGGGCAGATATCCAGACTTAACAAAATCCGCTAGGGTCTCGTTGGTGACATTGGATCTCATCCAGTTGCAAGTAATGGAGGCTTTGGGAGCTTTGGGAGGCATGGTGAAAGTCGGCAGTCTATGATAAAAGGAAAAAACGTCCGGGTTAATTATGAGCCGGAAGCAATCTACAGTTCAAATATCAAGGTGGCGTCTTATAAGGGGACTAATGGTATACACTTAAGTGCATCGGGCTATTTAAGCCGCCGAGGGATTGAGAATAATCTGATTGTGTACAGGCCTTATCATAGCTAAGCCGGAAATTTTTATGGCGCATGATTTTCTTTAAGCCGGAAGGTTCTACGACACGTGGTTTCTTTAAGCCGGAACTGTAAACCGCCGAGATTCAATGATTGCAGTTTTTACTAAGTGTGGTAAAACAGGTTTCACACATCGCAGTAAATTTTTTGGATCAAAACAGTCAGGCAAAAGAAAAGTTTCTAGACCTAGAAACAGACGCTGGAGAAGTTTTTGGGCTTGAACAAGGTTCTTATGCAGTAAAAAGAGAGCTGCTTGGATGTAAAATGGGTGCTAAACGTCTACCGCAGTAAGTCTATACAGAGCTAGGATCAAAGGGGAGCAGTAAAAAAGAAAACTACCGGAGCTTGTGGGCAATGGCGACGAACACGAAGAACGCGGACGAACCCTATGGCAGATCTATTCTACAGGGCAAGCAGGACTTACAGGGGCTGGAGAGTCGCGGAGGTCGTCGCGTTTCTCTGGTCAGATCAGGGTGATGCAGCGGCCTGATGCAGCACGGGACAGTGAGAGGAAGGAGACGACAGAGGAAGGAGAGTGAGAAAGGCCCGTCGGGCCGGCCTATTTATAAGGGCAAGCTCATAAGTGGGCGCGAGAATCAAGGAGACCGTGGCGTGGTTATCTCCCCACGAAACGCCTCGATTTTCGGGATGACAGTAAAAATAAGATCCGTTGCGGATCTGGCGGAGTAAAAAACGGACTTAATGGAAGATGACGTCACGGCGGATTACCCGGAGTCCAGAGAATGACGTCACGCCGGGTTATGGCCTTCACACAAATGGTAAGCCGGAGATTTTTTCTGTCGAAAGAATTGAAGATTGACATGAGCCGGCTCAAATCAATCTGGGGCCTAATGTTGAGGATATAGACCTTAGAGTCACCCGCCAGGAGGGGCCGGGTTACTCATATGGTCACTGCCAGAAACCCGGTGCCAAGCTTAAAGACGGTGGGCCAAAGATGGGCTTAAGACCCGGATATGGCTTAAGGCCCGTAGTTACAATCATTATTATGGTAGAACTTGTAGTGTAAGGCAAGAATAGTTGAGAGTCCGAGCCGGACACTCTTATGAGCCGGCCGGGACTCTGAGAGCTGCAGGGCGTCAGCCTCCCTATATAAAGGGATGACCCGGCAGCGGTTTGAGGCAGAGAACAATCTCATCGAGAGCCGGGCATAGCGGTTTAGCTCCCTGGTTATCGAAACCCTAATCAATACCACCTCAAACTGGACGTAGGCTTTTACCTTCACCGTAAGGGGCCGAACCAGTATAAACCCTCGTGTTCCTTGTCCCGCATTAACCCCTTCAAGCTTCCTAGCTGCGATGGCTCCACGACTAAGTCCTAGCTCGAGGACATCTGCCGTGACAATTCCACGACACTAACGGATGTCACCCTCTTCAGGATGGCTCCGCCAACGCGTCAGAATCCGGATCGCAATGAAGGGAGTCAAGCGAACCCTCCGCCACCACCTCCACCTCCGGAGGCATGGCAAGCTATCATGACAGCCACCAACGCCAATGCTCAGATGATTCTGCAACTCTTGCAAGAACGTACTCAAGGGCAAGGCAATCAAGGCAATCAAGGTCAAGGCAACAATCAGTTTCACTTTGCTACTCTCAACCAGTTTCTCGCAAATCAGCCCAAGTCTTTCAGCTACTGTGCCGAGGCCACGGATTCCGATGATTGGCTCGTGGACATCAACAAGCATTTTGAATGTAGCAATGTCAGGCCTGAGGACTATGTCAAGTTCACTTCTTTCCAACTCAAGGACCAAGCTGCTGATTGGTATCAACAATACAAAGATTCCAGAGGAGGTCGTGTGATCACTTGGACTGACTTCTGTCGCAACGAAACGGGAACTATCGAGAAGAAGCACACAACATGGTAAACACACCACACATGAACAATGCTCAATCAAGTATGATGCATGACAAATGCTATATGAAGCTACTCATGGCAAGAGATGATGCATACAAGAACAACACATCAAAGCAAGTTTAAATGAGGCCGGAAACAACATAGAACAAATCCGGTAAGTCCTCATATGCAAATTTCGAAATTGGTCCAGATCTGAATAACCTTCTGTTCAAGTTGTTAAACAGCAAGTTTAAATGCACCAAGATGATCTACACAAAATTCTAGTCAAGTTACATATAAAGTTCATTAGATTCGGAGTTACGGCCTAGAAGATATGAGCAAAACAAGTTAAACATGACATTGATGCAAAATGCATACAAACATCAAGAAAACACCTCAAAATAAGGATGCAACAAGATAATATGAAACTACATGCAAAACTAAGCAAGTTTCATATAGAGCATGCTCAAAACGGAGCAACGGTGCAACACATACACTCCAACCAAGATATAGCAACAATCTGTCCACGACGGCAACTAGGCATCTAGTAAGCATCAAAACAATATGCTACAACATCTCAACATGCAAACAAAAGGCATGGACATGATGTACAGGTAAAGCATTACAAAACATGAACACTGAGCTATCTCCAGAAATCACTAGAACATGCTCAAAAGGACATGGCATGATTGTAAATAATAACATATTCACAGACTTGGCAGAATTCCAGGACATGGCAGAAATAACATCAGGTTACAATGTTTAGAGCTATCAAATGACATGCTACAAGAATATATCATGGAAAATGAAAGCATGGCATGATTCTACTCAAAGCATATAAAAAATGTCCCTTACAGAATATGAGCCAAAAAGGCACAGAAGATATGATGGCACCCATGTAAACATAGCAAGTAATATGACAGATTCAGACAGTGAAAATAACAGGACATGGCAGAAACAACGATAAGTAGGCATGTTGGTGAGCTTGAACTACTCACCACGGAGCAATACATGGCATGACAAGGTAACCAGCAGTAAGAGGGAACAAATATGAAGCTAAGCATGGCAATATCATAGTCATAGGGTGCATGGACCACTAGCAAAACACATGTCAAAACTGAACTTCATGTTAACAGGCTGACGGCAACATTATTTAGCAACTTTGGAGCAAGATCGCAACAAGCTACAGTAGGATATAACTCCAACCAAGGGCATGGATGGAAATAGCATGACATTAAGAACAAAACATCCTTAGTGAACATCTCCAGATTATGCATATAATGACTTGTAGAAGCAGGTTTACATAGCCACAAAATTTAAAAGACTCAAGACTTAGCAGAAATCACTAAGTCACAGAAATCAACAACTTCACGGAGGCTACTTTGCATGCTTGTGCTAGTCACCACATAGATCACAAAAATACAAGACAAGCGCCACTGTAAATATGACATGATGTATCTCAAAACACGTGTAGAACTCATGCTCATAGGATGCACACACAAAATGCAATGAAAAAGACAAATCATCAAGTTCTGATAACAGGCAGCAGTTAACATCATATAGCACTCTTGCAATGATTATTAGGGCATCAACATGACCTCAAACAAGCATGATACAATGGAACAAAATGGAGAGCATCTCATGACGAACATTTCGATATATTATACATGCAAAACGGAGTAGTACACGCAAAGATACAAGGTACATAAGATGCATGCATGATGTGGAAAAACTGGGGACTTGGTGGAATTTCAGCCTCGCAGAAAACGGGACGAAGCCATGCGGGATGGAGGGGTCCGGGACGGAGGGGCCGTTTGGATGGTTGAACGGGTGGATCTGGTTCACCTGACCATATCCGGCGAGGACGACGGCGCCGGCGAGCTTCCGGCGATGGCGCGGTGGGGAAAGGCGCGGGGTGACGGGGACGGCGCGGTGCGGGGTCCGGCGGCGCGGAAGCCGAGGGAGGCGGCGGCGAGGCGCGGGAGAGACGCGCCGGCGGGCGGCGGGCGGCACCGGCGAGGGGCAGCGGCTCCGGCCGGATCTCGGGAGGTGCCAGGCGGAGGGGGTCGGGCGAGGCCCGGGGCGGCACCCAGGCACGGGAGGCTCGGGCGGCATGCGGCGGCTCCGGGCCCGGATGGGCTTCCCAGGGCCCAATCTGGGTCCTGTTGGGCCCTGCGGGAGGTGGAGGGAGTCCGGGGCGACGTGGCGCACGGTGGTTGGCGCGGATGGCGGACGGATGACGTGGCGGCGGCGCTGGGTGCTGTTGGCGGCGACAAGTGGCGGCGGGGAAGGGGTTACGGTTTGGACTGCGTGAAATTTCGGGGAGGGGCACAAATATATAGGTAGAGGGAGCTAGGAGAGTCCAAATGAGGTGCGGTTTTCGTCCACACGATTGTGATCGAACGACCGAGAGCATGGAGGGGAGTTAGATGGGTTAGTGGGCTGATTTGGAGGGGTGTTGGGCTGCAAGACAAAAGGGGCTTTCAGGGTACGCGGTTAACCGTTGGGGCATCAAACGACCTCCAAATGGAACGAAATTTGACGGGCGGTCTGTCCGTGCTATACCAAGGCCACTCGGCAAATCTCGGCCCATTCCGAGAACGTCTTTCTCCCACTCACGAAACAAGGTCTGAGAGGGGCGACGGGCGCGTGCGAGAGTGTCGGATCGCGAAACGGACAACGGGGAAAAGGACCGGATGCAAGTTTTGAAAAATATGCAGATGAAATGCAGATGATGACATGGCAAAATGCAACACGCAAGCAAATGACATGGCAAGGACGATGAATAACTGGCACACACCTGGCGCATCGGATCCGGGGCGTTACAGGGGGCCTCACCAGGGTTGTAGGGGACTGGGCAGCGGGGCTCGTGGTGGGAGACGGGGACGACGCGACGCAGGGGAGGCAGTTCGGCGAGGTGGCGTTGGCGACGGCGGGCGGCGTCGATGTCCGATCCCGATCCAGAACTGGATCGGGGGGAGCGAACGAGTGTGGGGGGAGTGGGGTGTCGGTGGGTTAGGGTTACGGCCTATGGGGGTTATGGAGGAGTGGGGGTGGGCCGGCCGGCTGATGGGCCTTTGCCCAGTTGGGCTGGTGGCCTGCTGGCCTGGAGCCCAGTGGGGGTGCTTTTGTTTTGTTTTCTGTTTTTTTTCTATACTTTCCTTTTTCTTTATTTTCTTTTCTGTTTTCTCTTTACTTACCTAATATTTTAGTTTTGTAAAAATACCTAGGTTGTACCTAATTAAGTAAACTTAATTAAGTCACATACCGAACATTTTTGTTTTACTGTTTGAAAACTTTTATTGTTTGTCGTGATTTTTAATTTGAATTCGAATCGGTTTCGAACTAACGCGAGATCAGCAACAGTAAATGAGGTGACGTGGCATCATTAGCAGAGGTTCACTGCAGCTTAAGTATCCGGGCGTCACAATTCTCCTCCACTACAAGAAATCTCGTCCCGAGATTTAAGAGGCGTAAGGTGGGAAGGTTTTGGTTACGAAATTCTAACGAGTGTTCCCGGTCTTGGTTGCTCTTCTTGAAGAGGTCGATCCATTATGTTGATGTCTTCATTTCTCTGCTTCAGGTCATCATGCTGAAGTCAGCATCCTTCCTTCGGGAACTCCATGGTACTTACGAAAGAATAAGCGAGGAGGGTATTCCGGGAGAACAGACCGCTACAATGTTGCTTATCTGGTAGATAACGTGAGGGAAGGTGGCGGAAAGCATCTCTCGAATTGAAACTTAAGGAATTATCGAGAGCAAAGCAAGAAGGTGCAAAATAGAAGTTTCAAGCGGATAGACAAATCGTCGTTGCTTGAAACAATGCGTGAAAGGGGTTTCAGAGCAACGAGAATTAGTTTAATGTCTGATACCAGAATTGACGATCTCTCGGAAGGTGGCTCGTGAATTACCTATGAGGCCACGCGCGAGGAACAACCTTGGGGACAGGGGGTGTACACGAGAGTCAAGTTTCGATCCTGTGGAACTGTGGGTTATGGGCCCACCATGTGGGTTAAAAGTAGGAAGGGTGGTGACGTCTTGCATGATCATGTAAGCAAGGCATGTCAGAGGATAACCTGTCAGTTATGTCGGCAACAATGTCGGTACCAAGGGCGAGGGACGAAGAGAACCATCTTCCTGCTCGTTGAACGAGGCGGACCAATAGGCAAAGTTCTCGTCCATCGGTGGTTACCGGAATGTTATCAACAATAGTAACGGGGTCCTACTGACAGAGTTGTACACCGAGGTGTTTACCTAAGCAGAAGAATGTTACTGTTTAGATCATATAGATCGCAAAAAGGTTAACCAAAACAATGAAAAGGGAAATGTGATCATCAGATTAAACAGAACAATGAAAAGGAAAATGTGTTTAAACACACATCTCAGGGGTATACCCTTCCAAGGACAAGCAGAGCATGATATCCATGACATGATAGAAAGTAGAAAACCCTTTAGGTAAGGGAGATAAATTTCATGACATTACCCATACAACGGTGTTTGGATAATTGAGCAAGAAACATTTAGCATTGGCTTCAAATGTTCTTGTTGAAAATCGGAGTACCACAAACATGCTTCGAGATAGCATTGACATGGTCTTCAAGCAAAGGTCGAACTTGGATACTCAAAGGATTCATCAGGAACAACTTATAGAATAAGTCCTACAGTTTCCTCATGGAAGAATGGTTAACCTTGCTAAAAAGGAAACTACAACACTATGTCCTCCGGCCAGGTGTGCTAGGCATGACATCACCTTACCGGGTCATATGAGGACCAATGTTATAACTCTTGGAAAATGCGTCCCAACCATCATATCTGACCGGGATTCATATCTGATTGGTGTTAGGATATCTCAGACTCAGGATGCCTGAGAAGAAGAGGTGCAACACAATTGACGAGATGACATTATATGATTCTCAGGAAATGAACTATGGAAGCGAGTTCCGAACAAGGGTTCATCATTAAGCCAAGGAGAGGATGAGGAGGTGGCTGATGGACTCAGCGATAATTCAACGTGGTATCCAAAAAAGATGGATCTCCACAATTATGTGAACAAGGAGATAACATTTGTCAGATCAAATGGTATAATGATGTATGCTCGAGGAAAAGATACACCATTAACCATTGGTTGAATGGTGCACCCATAATATGGGCTTATGTAGCATGATCAATGTTCAGAATGGTGATCCAATAACCAACGTGTTGGGGAACGTAGCAGAAATTCAAAATTTTCTACGCATCACCAAGATCAATCTATGGAGTAATCTAGCAACGAGGGGAAGGGGAGTGCATCTACATACCCTTGTAGATCGCGATGCGGAAGCGTTGCAAGAACGCGGATGAAGGAGTCGTACTCGTAGCGATTCAGATCGCGGTTGATTCCGATCTAAGCGCCGAACCACGGCGCCTCCGCATTCAACACACGTGCAGCCCGGTGACGTCTCCCATGCCTTGATCCAGCAAGGAGAGAGGGAGAGGTTGGGGAAGACTCCGTCCAGCAGCAGCACAACGGAATGGTGGTGATGGAGGAGCGTGGCAATCCTACAGGGCTTCGCCAAGCACCGCGGGAGAGGAGGAGGAGGGAGAGGGGTAGGGCTGCGCCAAGAGAGAGGAAGTCTCATGTCTTTGGCAGCCCCGAAACCCCCACTATATATAGGGGAGGGGGAGGGGCTGCACCCCCATCTAGGGTTTCCCCCGCAAGGGGTGTGGCCAGCCCTAGATCCATCTAGGGGGGCGGCCAAGGGGGGAGAGAGGGGGGCCGCACCACTAGGTGGGCCTTAGGCCCATCTGAGCCTAGGGTTTCCCCCTTCCCCCCTTCCTGCGCCCTGGGCCCCTTGTGGGAGGCGCACCAGCCCACCTAGGGGCTGGTCCCTTCCCACACTTAGCCCATGCAGCCCTCTGGGGCTAGTGGCCCCACTTGATGGACCCCCGGGACCCTCCCGGTGGTCCCGGTACGTTACCGATAGCACCCGAAACTTTTCTGGTGACCAAAACAGGACTTCCCATATATAAATCTTTACCTCCGGACCATTCTGGAACTCCTCGTGACGTCCGGGATCTCATCCGGGACTCCGAACAACATTCGTTAACCACGTATATCTATTCCCTATAACCCTAGCGTCATCGAACCTTAAGTGTGTAGACCCTACGGGTTCGGGAACCATGCAGACATGACGGAGACGTTCTCCGGCCAATAACCAACAGCGGGATCTGGATACCCATGTTGGCTCCCACATGTTCCACGATGATCTCATTGGATGAACCACGATGTCGGGGATTCAATCAATCCCGTATACAATTTCCTTTGTCTATCGGTATGTTACTTGCCCGAGATTCGATCGTCGGTATCCCGATACCTTGTTCAATCTCGTTACCGGCAAGTCTCTTTACTCGTTCCGTAACACATCATCCCGTGATCAACTCCTTGGTCACATTGTGCACATTATGATGATGTCCTACCGAGTGGGCCCAGAGATACCTCTCCGTTTACACGGAGTGACAAATCCCAGTCTCGATTCGTGCCAACCCAACAGACACTTTCGGAGATACCTGTAGTGCACCTTTATAGCCACCCAGTTACGTTGTGACGTTTGGTACACCCGCATTCCTACGGTATCCGGGAGTTGCACAATCTCATGGTCTAAGGAAATGATACTTGACATTAGAAAAGCTTTAGCAGACGAACTACACGATCTTGTGCTAGGCTTAGGATTGGGTCTTGTCCATCACATCATTCTCCTAATGATGTGATCCCGTTATCAACGACATCCAATGTCCATGGTCAGGAAACCGTAACCATCTATTGATCAACGAGCTAGTCAACTAGAGGCTTACTAGGGACATGGTGTTGTCTATGTATCCACACATGTATCTGAGTTTCCTATCAGTACAATTCTAGCATGGACAATAAACGATTATCATGAACAAGGAAATATAATAATAACCAATTTATTATTGCCTCTAGGGCATATTTCCAACACAACGGTCTAAGAATGAAATATCGACCAATAACTTCAAAGCAATAGGGTTGCTAGAAGTTTTGAATTCGCACATCATAGTTCAATTGTCGGTTTTCCGGTTAGAAACAACACAGGGACCAAGAGATGAATGTAGATGGCGAGAAGTATCACTATACCAAGCATTCTTAAGAGGTGGAGCAATCCTCACAACATTCTTGATACAGAAGACAATAATACTACAAGGTAGAACATAACCTAAGCCAGGTAGCAAGGAAATCAAGGTACAACACAAAACATGAACAAGTTTGTGTTGGGGCAAGGCAAAAATGTTGTCGATGATAACACAGTCATCGAGGGGCAAGGATGATATTTCTCACCATGAATGCAATTGATATCCTGGAAGAGCTCAGAATGCTGATGATGATCATGATAAATTTTGTCGAGAGGCTCCACGAAGAAGCAATCGAACAACGACTACATCAAGCAAAAGGACTGATGCGGCGAAAGGTCACTGGAACCATGGATACGGCACCAACTCGGAACCAAGCTTGCTCTTCAAGGTGAAGCAAATGGACAAGGAAGATCGACGTAAGCCTAGCTCATCGTCAAAAGTTGTGCTCCAAGAATAAGGACCAGGTAGCATAGTTAAAATCATCATGGTAATGATATAGCCGATCAGGCTAGGAATGACGTGATCGAGTACAAACTCACAAGTAAAGAAGATTACTAAGAGTTGTTTAATCGCGACGTGGACTCAATTCAGCAATCCGTGTCCTTGAGTGTTTAACAACTCAGAACGCGTGGAAAATTGGAATCGGTGAGAATGTAGTACTTGATGAAGAACTCATAAGAAGATATGATGTTCCGTGATAACATCGATATACCGGGGGTAATACTCGACGATAGATCAAAGTAGAGGTTGGACTGGGGTATTGCTCTATAGAAGACAAGTGCTTACACTTGCACCGGAAATGGTATTTAAAGGAGAACATGGTCGGAACCATGATCGCAAAAGGCCAGATCCCAGATATAAGATGAACTTATACCAAGGGAATAATTAATTTTAAAAGAAGCTTCGATGAGAAGATGTACATCGTGTCCATGGGCATGAACAAAAAGTTCAAGGTCGACTCCCACTTCTCCAATGCACAACCTTTCATTCACTTCTCGCGTTTGATGAAGTTGTAGTGTTGAAATTTTATCTGGCAAAATACCAGAAGAGTACGGCATGTGAAACTTTCGAGTTCACACATATAAAGGAAGGCATAGGTTCAACCCACCGGGGCATCGTGGAAACATATACCACAAGCTTCAATAGTAAATATCACCAGCTCGAAAATAGAGCATGGTTGGCCAAATCCGAGAATAGGATTTACCAATGGCATTATGTATCAGGGAAAGAACTTCTCGAGATTTTTGTATACGAAGGACACTGTCAGATGATAATTCAACAAAGGATCCGATGGTCCATAACGGAGCTGATGTGAGCATCGACGCACGATCAGAGGAAGAAACAATGCAAGGGCATTGGATTATAGAAACAACTGACTAATTCAAAGCTCAAAGGTAAAGGAATTATGATTTCAAATTTACGTGATCAGAAGCAAACACTCTGATTAAGGATGGATAAGTTGAATAGACTTAGGGGTACAATCGACAGCAATTTAATTGGTTGAGAACCAGCTCATGTTCAAACTGACGTTTGAGCCGAAAGAATGAATTATAGGATATGATTGAGGATTGCGAGAATTCGCAACTTATTGAATCAATGGACTCAAAATTATAATGACAAGGGATGCCAATAATGATTACTAGACTTATGGGATTAACCATGATGCAAGCAAGGAAGAATTTCAAGAACAATAGGCTGCTTAGGAGTTTCGGAAGATCGAATGGTATTTCAAAGTCTTTTGTGAAACACATGAACAACTGGGAATGAGCGGACACTCAGTAAGTGCGAGGAATTACCTGTATGGGTATTAATGCGAAAAAGAGCTGCAAAGTAGTAGACACAAAGGATTCTCAGAATATCGGAGAATTTTTCAGGGTATCAAGTAATAACAAGGGAAACTGGGTACGAAGGTATGAACGACAAGTGTAAGTAGTTATCCTTAAGGATTTAATGATGGTCGGGAATAGCAAAAGCGGTGGTCACAAAGTCTCGAAAGAACATCGGAGAGTATCTTCGGAATTTTCTGGTGCATCAGGGCGGTCATCTGTATTTAGGGGCTCTCCGGGTGGAAGCGATCACGAGATCCTAGAGTTAGAGTTAGTAAAATCATTTAACCCGATTAGAAGAGAAATCAGAGTCCCAGAGTATAGGTCGAGGAATAAAAGATCCTAATACCACCAAATGGCGACGTGGGCCGATGGGCCGCACAGCCATGTTAGTAAAACAATTTTCATCGACTAGACTCAACTTCGGCCAAGGAGTGTGGAAGGGGGATTCCTACAGGCAGTCGGCTCTGATACCAACTTGTGACGCCCCAGATTCAATAGTACACTAATCATGCACGCAAACGTGTACGATCAAGATCAGGGACTCACGAGAAGATATCACAACACAACTCTAAAAACATAAATAAGTCATACAAGCATCATATTACAAGCCAGGGGCCTCGAGGGCTCGAATACAAGAGCTCGATCATAGACAAGTCAGCGGAAGCAACAATATCTGAGTACAGACATAAGTTAAACAAGTTGCCATAAGATGGCTAGCACAAACTAGGATATAGATTGAAAGAGGCGCAGGCCTCCAGCCTGGGATCCTCCTAAACTACTCCTGGTCATCGTCAGCGGCCTGCACGTAGTAGTAGGCACCTCCGGTGTAGTAGGAGTCGTCGTCGACGGTGGCGTCTAGCTCCTGGGCTCCAGCATCTGGTTGCGACAACCAGGAAGAAAGGAAAAGGGGAAAAGGGGAGAAAAGCAACCGTGAGTACTCATCCAAAGTACTGGCAAGCAAGGATCTACACTACATATGCATGGGTATCTGTGTAAAGGGGCAATATCGGTGGACTGAACTGCAGAATGCCAGAATAAGAGGGGGATAGCTAGTCCTGTCGAAGACTACGCTTCTGGCAGCCTCCATCTTGCAGCATGTAGAAGAGAGTAGATGGTAAGTTCACCAAGTATCATCGCATAGCATAATCCTACCCGGCGATCCTCCCCTCATCGCCCTGTGTGAGAGCGATCACCGGGTTATATCTGGCACTTGGAAGGGTGTGTTTTATTAAGTATCCGGTTCTAGTTGTCATAAGGTCAAGGTACAACTCCGGGTCGCTTGTTACCGTGGACACGACTATTCGAATAGATCAACTTCCCTGCAGGGGTGCACCACATTACCCGACACGCTCGATCCCTCTGGCCGGGCACACTTTCTTGGGTCATGTCCGGCCTCGGGAGATCAACACATCGCAGCCCTACCTAGGCTCAACAGAGAGGTCAGCACGCCGGTCTAAATCCTATGCGCGCAGGGGTCTGGGCCCATTGCCCATTGCACACCTGCACGTTGCGTACGCGGCCGGAAGCATACCTAGCCCCCTTAATACAAGCGCGGGCTTACGGTCCAATGCGGCGCGCGCCGCTCGGTCGCTGATGTCAAAAAGAGCTTCGGCTGATACCAGAACGCCGGTTGCCCATATCTTGTCCCACGTGGCGGTTAGTGCGTATAAGGTCAACGACCCAACTCAGATCAAATACCAAGATCTCATTAAGCGTGTTATTATGAAGTAACCGCAGACGCCGACCAGGGCCAGGCCCACCTCTCTCCTAGGTGGTCTCAACCTGCCCTATTGCTCCGCCACAAAGTAACAGTCGAGGGCCGTCGGGAACCCAGGCCCACCTCTACCGGGATGGAGCCACCTGGCCCTTCAGCCCCCATCTCCGAACAGTATCATAAGTAATGTAACAGTATAAAGTGTATAGCATATGCCCGTGATCACTTCCCGAAGTGATCACGACCTAGTAGTATAGCATGGCAGACGGACAAGAGTGTAGGGCCACTGATGGAACACTAGCATCCTATACTAAGCATTTAAGATTGCAGGTAAGGGTAACAACTGTAGCAACAATGGCAGGCTATGCAGCAGAATAAGATTAACCAAAAGAAGTAACATGCTACACTACTCTAATGCAAGCAGTAGAGAGAAGGAATAGGCCATATCTGGTGACCAAGGGGGGGGGGCTTGCCTGGAAGCTCTGTTGTACAGGAAGAAGGGTCGTCGGTGACGTAATCGTACTCAGCGGCATCAGCGCTGGTCTCGGGGTCTACCGGAGAAGAAGAGGGGGGAAGAAAAAGTAAATACGGAGCAAACAAAGCATCACAAAACATAACGAGGCAATACGCGGTGCTAGGTATGCGCTAACGCGGTACTAGGCGATGCCAGCGAAGGGGGGGGGGACATCCGGGAAAGTATTCCCGGTGTTTGACATTTCGGACACACGGACCGGAGGGGGAAAGTTCCATGCTAGGGACGTGTGTCTGACAAACGGACTACGTATCCGGATTTGTCTCGTCGTTATGAGCAACTTTCAAGTACAAAGTATTTTCATCCGAACTACTGATTATTTTATATTAATTTCTAAAGATTTAAATCATTTTCAGGATTTATTTAATTATTTTAAATCGACATTATCCACAATAGTGTATGCTGACGTCATCATGACGCCAGTATGACGTGAGCAGTCAACAGGGCATTGACTGGGTTAAACTAACGTGTGGGTCCCGCATGTCATTGACTGTTTAGTTAATTAACAATAGTTAATTAAGTTAATTAAACATGATTAATTAAGTTAATTAATTTAGTTAATTAATTAATTTTTTTATTTTTATTTTTATTATTTTTAATCTTTATTATTTTTTGGTAGACGTTCTAGTGGCACGGGCCCCGTTTGGTAGTGGCCCAGAGGCCATAGCGGTTCGGGCCAACGGGCGCCACCCAAACAGGCGAGGGGAAAGCGAGCGATGGGCGTACGGGTGCGGGTGCTCGCACCCGAGGCCATCAGAGGCGAGGGCGAGCGCTCCCGGGGCCTCGGTGGCCGGCGACGACGGGAGCAGCGCGGGCGCGGGGAGCTGCGGGGCACGCGCGCTGGCGAGACGAGCCGTGGCGGCCTTCGGCAGGCGCGGGGGAGCGCGGTAGGCGCCGGCGGCTATAGGCAGCAGGGGGCGGCGGAAGGCGCATCCCCGGCGCGGTAGCACGGGCAAGCGGGGCACGAGGCCACCGCGAGCGGGCGGCGCGAGCGGCCTAGGCGAGGCAAGCGCAACAGGTGCAGCGGCGGCGGAGCAGAGGCAGGGTGGGGTCGGCGCGAGGAGCGGGAGGGGCCGGGGTGAGCAGGTGCGTGCATGGAAAGGGGCGAGCACGGGTCGACGGCGGGGCGATGGCGCTGGGGAGCGGCGGGGCGGTGGCGCTGCGCGGGAAGCGCGCGAGGGCGCAGCGACGCGAGGGAGCGCGCTCCAGGGTGTGTTGGGTGCGGCGAGCGCAGTGCAGGGGCTGTACGGGGGGCAATGGAGCGCGGCCGGGCGCGGGTGACCGCGGGCAAAGCGCGAGCGGGTGGCGGGAGGGCTCGACCTGGTGCGCAGGCGGGCGACCAGGGACGCGGGCGCCGGCAGGGCGACGGCGTGGCCGATGCGGTGGTGCGCGTGCTCGCACGTGGACGAGCGGTGCTACCTCTTCAGCACTACGTTGGTTTTTCCTTGAAGAGGAAAGGGTGATGCAGCAAAGTAGCGTAAGTATTTCCCTCAGTTTTTGAGAACCAAGGTATCAATCCAGTAGGAGGCGACGCACGACTCCCTCGCACCTACACAAACAAATAAATCCTTGCAACCAATGCGATAAGGGGTTGTCAATCCCTACACGGTCACTTACGAGAGTGAGATCTGATAGATATGATAAGATAATATTTTTGGTATTTTTTATGATAAATATGCAATGTAAAATAGAAACAAAATAACAGGCAACGGAAATAGCTTGTTGATGGGAGATTAATATGATGGAAAATAGACCCGGGGGCCATAGGTTTCACTAGTGGCTTCTCTCAAGAGCATAAGTATTACGGTGGGTGAACAAATTACTGTTGAGCAATTGACAGAATTGAGCATAGTTATGAGAATATCTAGGTATGATCATGTATATAGGCATCACGTCCGAGACAAGTAGACCGACTCCTGTCTGCATCTACTACTATTACTCCACACATCGACCGCTATCCAGCATGCATCTAGAGTATTAAGTTCATAAGAACAGAGTAACACTTTAAGCAAGATGACATGATGTAGAGGGATAAACTCATGCAATATGATATAAACCCCATCTTGTTATCCTCGATGGCAACAATACAATACGTGCCTTGCTGCCCCTACTATCACTGGGAAAGGACACCACAAGATTGAACCCAAAGCTAAGCACTTCTCCCATTGCAAGAAAGATCAATCTAGTAGGCCAAACCAAACTCATAATTCGAAGATACTTGCAAAGATAACCAATCATACATAAAAGAATTCAGAGAAGATTCAAATATTTTTCATAGATAAACTTGATCATAAACCCACAATTCATCAGTCTCAACAAACACACCGCAAAAGAAGATTACATCGAATAGATCTCCATGAGAGAGGGGGGGAACATTGTATTGAGATCCAAAAAGAGAGAAGAAGCCATCTAGCTAATAACTATGGACCCGAAGGTCTGAGGTAAACTATCACACATCATCGGAGAGGCTATGGTGTTGATGTAGAAGCCCTCTATGATCGATGCCCCCTCCGGCGGAGCTCCGGAACAGGCCCCAAGGTGGGATCTCACGGGTACAGAAGGTTGCGGCAGTGGAGTTAGGTTTTTGGCTCTGTATCTGGTAGTTTGGGGGTACGTAGGTATATATAGGAGGAAGGACTACGTCGGTGGAGCAACAGGGGGCCCACGAGGGTGGAGGGCGCGCCCATGGGGGGTAGGCGTGCCCCCTACCTCGTGCCCTCCTGGTTGATGTCTTGACGTACGGCCCAAGTCCTCTGGATCACGTTCGTTCCGAAAATCACGTTCCCGAAGGTTTCATTCCGTTTGGACTCCGTTTGTTATTCTTTTTCTGCGAAACTCTAAAATAGGCAAAAAAACAGCAATTCTGGGCTGGGCCTCCGGTTAATAGGTTAGTCCCAAAAATAATATAAAAGTGTATAATAAAGCCCAATAATGTCCAAAACAGAATATAATATAGCATGGAACAATAAAAAATTATAGATACGTTGGAGACGTATCAAGCATCCCCAAGCTTAATTCCTGCTCGTCCTCGAGTAGGTAAATGATAAAAACAGAATTTTTGATGTGGAATGCTACTTGGCATAATTTCAATGTAATTCTCTTAATTGTGGTATGAATATTCAGATCCGAAAGATTCAAGACAAAAGTTTAATATTTACATAAAAATAATAATACTTCAAGCATACTAACTAAGCAATCATGTCTTCTCAAAATAACATGGCCAAAGAAAGTTATCCCTACAAAATCATATAGTCTGGCTATGCTCTATCTTCACCACACAAAATATTTAAATCATGCACAACCCCGATGACAAGCCAAGCAATTGTTTCATACTTTTGATGTTCTCAAACTTTTTCAATCTTCACGCAATACATGAGCATGAGCCATGGACATAGCACTATATGTGGAATAGAATGGTGGTTGTGGAGAAGGCAAAAAAAGGAGAACATAGTCTCACATCAACTAGGTGTATCAACGGGCTATGGAGATTCCCATTAATAGATATCAATGTGAGTGAGTAGGGATTGCCATGCAATGGATGCACTAGAGCTATAAGTATATGAAAGCTCAACAAAAGAAACTAAGTGGGTGTGCATCCAACTCGCTTGCTCACGAAGACCTAGGGCATTTTGAGGAAGCCCATCATTGGAATATACAAGCCATGTTCTATAATTAAAAATTTCCCACTAGTATATGAAAGTGATATCATAGGAGACTTTCTATCATGAAGATCATGGTGCTACCTTGAAGCACAAGTGTGGTAAAAGGATAGTAACATTGTCCCTTCTCTCTTTTTCTCTCATTTTTTTATTTGGGCCTTTTCTTCTCTTTTTTTATGGCCTCTTTTTTTCGTCCGGAGTCTCATCCCGACTTGTGGGGGAATCATAGTCTCCATCATCCTTTCCTCACTTGGGACAATGCTCTAAAAATGATGATCATCACACTTTTATTTACTTACAACTCATGAATTACAACTCAATATTTAGAACAAAATATGACTCTATGTGAATGCCTCCAGCGGTGTACCGGGATATGCAATGAATCAAGAGTGACATGTAAGAAAGAATTATGAATGGTGGCTTTGCCACAAATACAATGTCAACTACATGATCATGCGAAGCAATATGACAATGATGGAGCGTGTCATAGTAAACGGAACGGTGGTAAGTTGCATGGCAATATATCTCGGAATGACTATGGAAATGCCATGATAGGTAGGTATGGTGGCTGTTTTGAGGAAGGTATATGGTGGGTGTATGATACCGGCGAAACATGCGCGGTATTAGAGAGGCTAGCACGGTGGAAGGAGGAAAAGTGCGTATAATCCATGGAGTCAACATTAGTCATAAAGAACTCATATACTTATTGCAAAAATCTACAAGTTATCAAAGCAAAGTATTACGCGCATGCTCCTAGGGGGATAGATTGGTAGGAAAAGACCATCGCTTGTCCCCGACCGCCACTCATAAGGAAGACAATCAATAAATAAATCATGCTCCGACTTCATCACATAACGGTTCACCATACGTGCATGCTACGGGAATCACAAACTTTAACACAAGTATTTCTCAAATTCACAACCACTCAACTAGCATGACTCTAATATCATCATCTCCATATCTCAAAACAATTATCAAGCATCTAACTTCTCATAGTATTCAACACACTCATAAGAATTTTTTTACTAATCTTGAATGCCTATCATTGTTAAAGCAAATTACCATGCTGTTTTGTAGGACTCTCAAAATAATATAAGTGAAGCATGAGAGATCAATAGTTTCTATAAAACAAAATCACCACCGTGCTCTAAAAGATATAAGTGAAGCACTAGAGCAAAAACTATATAACTCAAAAGATATAAGTGAAGCACATAGAGTATTCTAATAAATTCCGAACCATGTGTGTCTCTCTCAAAAGGTGTGTACAGCAAGGATGATTGTGGTAAACTAACAAATAAAGACTCAAATAATACAAGACTCTCCAAGCAAAACACATATCATGTGGTGAATAAAGATATAGCTCCAAGTAAGTTACCGATGGAAGTAGACGAAAGAGGGGATGCCTTCTGGGGCATCCCCAAGCTTTGCTTTTAGGTGTCCTTAGATTATCTTGGGGTGCCATGGGCATCCCCAAGCTTAGGCTCTTGACACTCCTTTTTCTATAATCCATCAAATCTTTTACCCAAAACTTGAAAACTTCACAACACAAAACTTAAAAGAAAATTTCGTAAGCTCCGTTAGCGAAAGAAAACACAGGACCACTTCAAGGTACTGTAATGAACTCATTCTTTATTTATATTGGTGTTAAACATACTGTATTCCAACTTCTCTATGGTTTATAAACTATTTTACTAGCCATAGATTCATCAAAATAAGAAAACAACACACGAAAAACAGAATCTGTCAAAAACAGAACAGTCTGTAGTAATCTGTAACTAACGCAAACTTCTGGAACTCGAAAACTTAAACCAAAATAGGACGACCTAGAAAATTTGTTTATTGATCAGCAGCAATTGGAATCAATATTTTATCATGTTCTGGTGATTTTTAACAATTATTTTCGTGAACAAAAAGTTTCTAGAATTGACAGCAAGATCAAATAACTATCATCCAAGAAGATCCTATAGGTTAAGCTTGGCACAAACACTAATTAAAACATAAAAACACATCTAACCAGAGGCTAGATCAAATATTTATTCCTAAACAGAAGCAAAAAGCAAAAAACTAAAAATAAATTTGGGTTGCCTCCCAACAAGCGCTATCTTTAATGCCCCTAGCTAGGCATAGATAATTTTAATGATGCTCACATAAGAGACAAGAATTGAAGCACAAAGAGAGCATCAAATAGCATGTGACAAACACATCTAAGTCTAACATACTTCCTATGCATAGGCATTTTATAAGCAAACAAATTATCAAGGCAAGCAAAAACTAGCATATGGAAGGAAGAAGAAAGAGACGATAGCAATCTCAACATGACAAGAGGTAATTTAGTAACATGAAAATTTCTACAACCATATTTTCCTCTCTCATAATAATTACATGTAGGATCATAAGCAAATTCAACAATATAGCTATCATATAAAATATTTTCAACACGATCCACATGCATGCAAAGTTGACACTCTTCTGAAATAGTGGGATTAACATTAACTAAAGTCATGACCTCTCCAAACCCACTTTCAATATTATTGCAAACAATATTATCAATCTCATATTCATCATGGGGATTAAATAAATTTTCAAGATCATAAGAAAAATCACCCCAATCATGATCATTGCAACAAATAGTGGACATAGCAAAACTAGCATCCCCAAGCTTAGGGTTTTGCATATTATTAGCACAATTGACACCAAGAGAATTTATAGTAAAATCATTGCAATCATGCTTTTCATCGAAGGAACTATCAAGCATGGGTGCAATAGCAACGATCTCATTTTTAACATAAGGAACTATAGCAAATTTGTCTTCATAGATATTGGCATCATGGCCACAAGAATAGCAAACATCATGTTCATCAAGGGATATTTCAACCACATCATCGGAATCATCATTATCTATAGATTCATGCATATCATTATTTTCTTTGAAAGCAACGGTCATTCTTTCAATAAATTCTTGGACATAGACATTATGAGAAAAGTTTTCATTGCAATATTTAAGTATGACGGAATTTTCAGACTTGTTGAGAGTAAAATCATACTTTTCAATCAAAGAAGCAACTTCATGAGCACCCTTAAAAACGACAAATTCTTCAATTTGTTCGATATCATAGTAACTATAAACACCCTTTGCATAAGAAGATAAGATTTCATTATCATTGAACTCACATAGGTAGGGAAGGTGTTTTTTAGGGTTCTTAGAGCAACAAGTAAAATCACAAATTTCACAAAGATTCCAAGCATAGCATAGCAAACTATTTATATGATACCATAAGAGCTTCCCTTTTTCAGACAAACGATGACGCACAAAATGAGCATGCTCATCTAAAGATTTCCCATCAACTAGGCTAGTTGGGGTTTCAACACGAGCGCATAAGGATCGAAGATGATCCAAGTAGAATACTTTAAGTGGATCCATATCAATAGATTTTCAGCAAGCGAAGATGCAAGCATATAGAAAGCACATGGCAACACGAGTAAACAAAAGGACGAACGGAAGGGCAAATAAAACGGCAAGGGTGAAGTGGGGGAGAGGAAAATGAGAGGCAAATGGCAATGCGGGAGATAAGGGTTTGTGATGGGTACTTGGTATGTTGACTTTTGCGTAGACTCCCCGGCAACGGCGCTAGAAATGGCTCGTTGTCGGGAGTCCAAATCTTGACTTGACCTTGCGTAAGCCTCTCCGGCAACGGCGCCAGAAATCCTTCTTGCTACCTCTTGAGCACTGCGTTGGTTTTCCCTTGAAGAGGAAAGGGTGATGCAGCAAAGTAGCGTAAGTATTTCCCTCAGTTTTTGAGAACCAAGGTATCAATCCAGTAGGAGGCCATGCACGAGTCCCTCGCACCTACAGAAACAAATAAATCCTCGCAACCAACGCGATAAGGGGTTGTCAATCCCTACACGGTCACTTACGAGAGTGAGATCTGATAGATATGATAAGATAATATTTTTGGTATTTTTTATGATAAAGATGCAAAGTAAAATAGAAACAAAATAAAGGCAACGGAAATAGCTTGTTGATGGGAGATTAATATGATGGAAAATAGACCCCGGGGGCCATAGGTTTCACTAGTGGCTTCTCTCAAGAGCATAAATATTACGGTGGGTGAACAAATTACTGTTGAGCAATTGACAGAACTGAGCATAGTTATGAGAATATCTAGGTATGATCATGTATATAGGCATCACGTCCGAGACAAGTAGACCGACTCCTGCTTGCATCTACTACTATTACTCCACACATCGACCGCTATCCAGCATGCATCTAGAGTATTAAGTTCATAAGAACAGAGTAACGCTTTAAGCAAGATGACATGATGTAGAGGGATAAACTCATGCAATATGATATAAACCCCATCTCGTTATGCTCGATGGCAACAATACAATACGTGCCTTGCTGCCCCTACTGTCACTGGGAAAGGACACCGCAAGATTGAACCCAAAGCTAAGCACTTCTCCCATTGCAAGAAAGATCAATCTAGTAGGCCAAACCAAACTGATAATTCGAAGAGACTTGCAAAGATAACCAATCATACATAGAAGAATTCAGAGAAGATTCAAATATTGTTCATAGATAACTTGATCATAAACCCACAATTCATCGGTCTCAACAAACACACCGCAAAAGAAGATTACATCGAATAGATCTCCACGAGAGAGGGGGAGAACATTGTATTGAGATCCAAAAAGAGAGAAGAAGCCATCTAGCTAATAACTATGGACCCGAAGGTCTGAGGTAAACTACTCACACATCATCGGAGAGGCTATGGTGTTGATGTAGAAGCCCTCCGTGATTGATGCCCCCTCCGGCGGAGCTCCGGAACAGGCCCCAAGATGGGATCTCACGGGTACAGAAGGTTGCGGCGGTGGAATTAGGTTTTTGGCTCCGTATCTGGTAGTTTGGGGGTACGTAGGTATATATATGAGGAAGGAGTACGTCGGTGGAGCAACAGGGGGCCCACGAGGGTGGAGGGCGCGCCCTGGGGGGTAGGCGCGCCCCCCTACCTCGTGCCCTCCTGGTTGATGTCTTGACATAGGGTCCAAGTCCTCTGGATCACGTTCGTTCCGAAAATCACGTTCCCGAAGGTTTCATTCCGTTTGGACTCCGTTTGATATTCTTTTTCTGCGAAACTCTGAAATAGGCAAAAAACAGCAATTCTGGGCTGGGCCTCCGGTTAATAGGTTAGTCCCAAAAATAATATAAAAGTGTATAATAAAGCCCAATAATGTCCAAAACAGAATATAATATAGCATGGAACAATCAAAAATTATAGATACGTTGGAGACGTATCAAGCGGCCGGAGCGGACGACGAGTGCGGGGAAAGGAGGAGAGGCCGAGGGCCTCACCTGGGTTGTAGGGGACTGGGCAGCGGGGCTCGTGGTGGGGGACGGGGACGACGCGACGCATGGGAGGCAGTCCGGCGAGGTGGCGTTGGCGACGGCGGAGCGGTCCTCAGGCGGCGGCGGGCGGCGTCGATGTCCGATCCCGATCCAAAACTGGATCGGGGGGGGGGAGCGAATGAGTGTGGGGTGTCGGTGGGTTAGGGTTATGGCCTGTGGGGGTTATGGAGGAGTGGGGGTGGGCCGGCCGGCTGATGGGCCTTTGCCCAGTTGGGCTGGTGGCCTGCTGGCCTGGAGCCCAGTGGGGGTGCTTTTGTTTTGTGTTGTGTTGTTTTTTTCTATACTTCCCTTTTTCTTTATTTTCTTTTCTGTTTTCTCTTTACTTACCTAACATTTTAGTTTTGTAAAAATACCTAGGTTGTACCTAATTAAGTAAACTTAATTTAGTCACATACCGAACATTTTTGTTTTACTGTTTGAAAATTTTTATTGTTTGTCATGATTTTTAATTTGAATTCGAATCGGTTTCGAAGTAACGCGAGATCAGCAACAGTAATTGAGGTGACGTGGCCTCATTAGCAGAGGTTCACTGCAGCTTAAGTATCCGGGCGTCACATTTGTTGAGTCATAGGAACCACCGTACTGTTAAGTGGGGTCCAAGTGAACAAAGTCAGAGTGACTTAAGTGATGCTCAACCAAATCCTATGTCTTCGAGCGAAGACAATGAGAGCAAATCTTATCCAGAGCTAGATGAGTCAGCTTTACTTGTAGCCCAAGTCAAGCTGCCGCGTGCGTTTGAAATCTGACTGTTGGAACACGTGTCATTTCCTTAGTGACCCAGGGTCATTTCGGACAAATCAGGTCGGGTTGCCGAGTGGCTATAAATAGCCCACCCCCTACACCATAAATTGGTGGCTGCTCAGAGTTAGTGCAAGGCTTTTGTCGTTTGAGAGCAACCCACCTCCGAAGCATTTGAGAGAGAGATTCTTGCGAGGACAAAGTCCAAAACACCCAGAGCCCAAAGAGTATTTGGCATCACTGAAGTCTTTCTGTCTGCGTGACCTAAAGACTTGTTACACTTGAGGACTGTGAATCCTCTAGCTGGTTAGGCGTCGCGTTCTGAGCATCCAAGAGTCATTGTGGATTGCCGGTGAACGAAGCCTGTGAAGGTTTGGAAGTCTACCTTGAAGACTTACCAGAGTGATTAGGCGGGGACTAGGTGTCCTTAGCTCAAGGGGAATAAGGTGAAGACGCGGTCTTCTGAGTTAAATCTCAGCCTCCCTAACCAGACGTACAGTTGTCACAACAACTGGAACTGGTGTAACAAATCCTTGTCCTCACCAAGCGACTGGTTCTATCTTCTCCCTCTCCTTACTTACAGTTTGTCTTCATGAAGTCATTGCGTGCTTGAATTATCTGTTTGACTTCACTGTGTGACGACTATTGTTGTTTGGTTTCATATTATCTTCCATCCTGATCCATACTACGTGGCTGCCATTAGTGTTCGTGATTTAACTTCATTGTATACTTGACTATGGCTTGCCTAGTGTAGTCTACCTTCCGCTGCATGTCAATAGGTTCATTTCTACTGTTTGTCTTTGAAACTCCCATGTTTTGAAGACTTCCATAAAAATCGCCTATTCACCCCCCTCTAGTCGATAACTAGCACTTTCAATTGGTATCAGAGCAAGGTACTCCCTTGTTTTGTGTGCTTCGGTTTAACCACCTGGAGTTTTAGCTATGTCGACTGCAGGGATAATCAAAGTCTCCGCTGCGTGCCCTGTCTTCGATGGCACTGATTACCCCTACTGGAAGAATAAGATGCGCATGCATCTTGAAGCCATTGATGTCGATCTATGGTATGTCGTCAAGAACGGCATTCCCAAGACTGGTGAAGGTGTCACCCCTGCTGATGTCAATAAGTTCGTTCAACTGGATTCTACTGCCAAGAACATCATCTGTGGTCATCTGACCAAAGGACAGTATGGCCGTGTGAGTGCTCTGGAAACGTCGAAGCTAGTCTGGGACTGGCTCTCCAAGGTCAACGAAGGCGTCTCAACCCAGAGAGATCAAAGGATCAGTGTCCTTCGCAACCTCTTCAACCGCTTCAAGAGAAACGACAATGAGAATGTCCAGCTCACGTTTCATCGCCTCACTGATATCACAAATGAGCTTCATGCTCTAGGCGCCACTGAGATCACCAAGCATGAAATCGTCAAGACACTCCTGAGATCACTTGACAGCTCATTTGACACCCTAGCCCTGATGATTCAAGAACGCCCTGACTTCAAGACACTCGATCCGGTTGACATACTTGAGAGGCTCAACACACATGAGTTTCAGCTATCTGAGAAAAGAGACATCTATGGTCCCAACTATGACCGAACTCGTGCTTTGAAGGCAAAAGCTGTTTCCTCATCTGAAGAAGAATCTGACTGTAGTTCTGGTGATCCTGAAGACATTGGAAAGGAGATTGCTATGCTTGTGAAGAATTTCCAGAAGTTCACTAAGAAGAAAGGCTTCAGAAAGTGTTCATGATCCAGCTCAAGAAATGATGAAGCTTCTACTCATGACCACAAGAAGAGAACATGCCACAAGTGCAAGAAACCTGGTCAGCACATATCTGAGTGTCCGTAGTGGGACAATGAAAACAAGAAGAAGAAGAGCAAGGAATATGATTCTGATGACAAGAAGAAGAAGAAATCCTCAAAGTCTTCTTCCAAGTCTTCCTCCAAGTCTTCATCACATAAGAAGAGCTCATCTGGCAAGGCTCGTGCTTTTGTTGGCAAGGAGATGGATTCAGAGGAGGAGTCCGCTTCTGAGGAGGCAGAGGTGGAGTCTGAGGAGGAGTCCGACTCTAGTGTTGCAAGTCTGGCTCTAGCTACAGCCTACGTTGCCAAGTACATCTTCAACACTGAAGACAATGGCTCCGTCACCAACGCTGATGCTAATGACAAGGACGACTCCGCTCCCACCTACTGCTTCATGACACGTGGTGCCAAGGGTATGACACCACATGCTTCAGAATGGATTATGGACAGTGGATGCACTAATCACATGACTGGTGATCGAAGTCTTGTCATGGACTCAACCTTACGTCCATCTGACAAGAGCCACATCACATTTGCTGACACTGGTAAAAGCAAGGTATTGGGTCTAGGTAGATTTGCAATCTCAAAGGATCAGCACATGGATAAAGTGATGCTTGTTGAATCCCTTGGTTTCGACTTAATGTCTGTCTCAATGCTTTGTGACTTGAACATGATTGTGATATTTGGAAAGTATCGTTGCCTTGTTCTAATGGAATCTGACAAGTCTCTAGTCTTTGAAGGGTATCGGAAAGATGATTTGTACATGGTAGATTTCTCAGCAGGACCACAGCTAGCCGTATGTCTTCTAGCAAAAGCTTCAGAGTGCTGGCTCTGGCATCGGAGGCTAGGGCATGCTGGCATGAGGAACCTGTACACTCTCACAAAGAAGAAACACGTCGTAGGCATCGAGGGCGTCACGTTCAAGAAAGATCATCTGTGTGGTGCCTGCGAAGCTGGAAAGATGACAAGGGCCAAGCATCCCTCGAAGACAATCATGACGACATCTCAACCCTTCGAGCTGCTACACATGGACTTATTTGTCCCTACTCACTACTCTACTCTCACTACCACTGCTTGTCTCTATGGCTTCATCATTGTTGATGATTATTCAAGATATACTTGGGTGCATATAATCCTCTACAAGAATGAAGTGCAGGATGTCTTTAGACGCTTTGCCAATCGTGCCATGACGAACTATGGTGTCAAGATCAAACATATCAGAAGTGATAATGGCACAAAATTCAAGAACACCGGCCTCGACACTTATCTTGATACATTGGGCATCACTCATGAGTTCTCAGCTCTGTACACACCGCAACAGAATGGCATCGTGGAACGCAAGAATAGAACACTCATTGAGATGGCTCGGACGATGCTTGATGAATACAAGACTCCAAGAAAGTTCTAGCCCGAAGCCATTGATACTGCATGCCATGTTATCAACCGTGTTTATCTTCACAAGCTTCTGAAGAAGACTTCCTATGAGCTCCTAACTGGTAAGAAGCCAAATGTCAGTTACTTCAGAGTATTTGGTGCTAGGTGCTGGATCAAGGATCCACATCACACGTCAAAATTTGCACCAAAAGCACATGAAGGTTTTATGCTGGTTATGGAAAGGATTTGCACTCCTACAGAGTCTTCAACCTCTTTCACTATAAAGTGGTTGAAACTGTAGATGTGCGGTTCGATGAGACTAACGACTCGCAAAGAGAGCACCTGCCAAATGTGCTAGATGAAGTTCCACCTAGTGAATCCATCAAGCTCATGGGAACAGGAGAAATCATACCATCTAAAGCTCAGGCTGAAGAAGAACTTATCATTTCTGGGCCTAATCAACCTGAAGACAATGCTCAGCCTGAAGCCAATCCTCCAAATGAAGACACTGATCAGCAAGAGCAAAATCTTCGTCCAGTTCATCCTCGTGTTGCAAATGAAGTACAGATTGAGAAGATAATTGATAGCATCAATGCACCTAGTCCACTCACTCGTTCAAGAGCAACACAGTTAGCAAATTTCTGTGGGCACTTTGCATTTGTCTCAATATCTGAACCCAAGAAAGTTGCTGAAGCCTTCATGGAACCCGAATGGATTCAAGCTATGCAAGAAGAGCTTCAACAGTTCAAGCTGAACAATGTGTGGGAATTAGTCAAGCGTCTTGACCCTCGCAAGCACAACATAATAGGCACTAAATGGATATATCGCAACAAGCAAGATGAGCATGGTCAAGTTGTCAGAAACAAGGCTCGTATCATTGCTCAAGGATACACTCAAGTTGAAGGGATTGACTTCGATGAAACATTTGCTCCTATGGCTAGGCTTGAAGCCATTCGCATACTGCTAGCCTATGCAAATCATCATAACATCCTTCTGTATCAAATGGATGTGAAGAGTGCTTTTCTCAATGGCAAGATTGAAGAAGAAGTGTATGTTGCACAACCACCTGGCTTTGAAGATCCAAAACATCCTGATATGGTATACAAGCTCAACAAGGCACTGTATGGCCTTAAACAAGCTCCTCGTGCTTGGTATGACACACTCAAAGACTTCCTGAAGAGCAAAGGCTTCAAACCCGGTTCCCTAGATCCCACACTCTTCACGAAGACATATGATGATGAACTGTTTGTGTGCCAAATATATGTGGATGACATTATTTTCGGCTGCACTAACTAGAAATACAGTGATGAGTTTGGACACATGATGCAAGAGCAATATCAGATGGCCATGATGGGTGAGCTGAAGTTCTTCCTTGGTCTTCAAATTCGTCAGCAAAGCAACGACATCTTTATATCTCAAGAGAAATACCTCAAAGACTGCATGAAGAAGTTTGGAATGCCAGATTGCAAAGGTTACACGGCCCCAATGCCAACCAAAAGTCATCTGGGTCCTGACGCCAATGGAAAAGAGTTTGATCAAAAGGTATACCGCTCCATGATTGGTTCTTTACTTTATTTATGTGCATCTAGGCCAGATATCATGCTTAGTGTTTGGATGTGTGCCCGATTCCAAGCGGCACCAAAGGAATCGCATCACTTAGCTATGAAACGAATTCTTCGATACTTGGCTTACACCCCAAACACTAGGATTATGGTATCCAAAGGGCTCAGAGTTTGATCTAGTTGGATTCTCGGATGCTGATTATGCTGGTGACAAGGTGGATCGCAAGTCTACATCAGGCACCTGTTACTTTCTGGGACGATCACTTGTCTGTTGGTCTTCAAAGAAGCATAACTGTGTATCGCTCTCCACTGCTGAATCTGAATACATTGCTGCTGGATCTTGCTGCACTCAGCTTCTATGGATGAAGCAAACACTCAAGGACTATGGCATCCATCTGAAGCAAGTACCACTCTACTGCGACAATGAAAGCGCTATCAAGATTGCCAACAACCCAGTTCAGCACTCGAAGGCAAAACATATTGAAATTCGTCATCACTTTCTCAGGGATCATGTAATGGAGGAAGATATTGACATCATTCACGTCAACACTGAAGAGCAATTGGCAGATATCTTCACAAAGCCCTTGGATGAGAAAAGGTTTTGCAAGTTGCGGTGTGAGCTAAATATCTTGGAATCCTCAAATGTCCTGTGATTGGACACACATCCTAACACTATGCATGTTGATGACTTAGATGGGCAACACACGAAGTAATGTATATCTTCAATCAATGAAGACATACACTCTAAGTGTGAATACATTAATGCGGAATTTGACTTCGGAGCGCCACGATAATTGTGCGCTGTGTCTGGGTCTAATACTTCCTATACGGTTGGTAACGCCACCACCAAACTTTTGTTTGTAGTGTTTCTCTTGGCGTTATATTTGCTAAGTCTTCGCATTTGATTTATCTTCAACATTGATTTGTTCATGTTGATCTTCACTTTGTTGTTTTGATCTTACTCATATATACATATAGTTGTGTTCTGTCCTCTACAACATTCACTTATAGCTATGACTTCTCGTTTGAATCTTTTGGACAAGCGCGCGGCTCCTGCGGCCAAGCGGCGCTCGCGGTAGGCCTCGACTCCGGTGATGTCGGCACGGAAGAGCGCGCGGCTCGGCTCGGTGTCTCTCCTGAAGGGGCCCTCGCCCAATGCCGTGGAGAAGGCTTCTCGTCGTGCGGCGGCGCAGAACCTTGATGCAGGTCCGTCCTCCCATCCCCCCCCGTTCTTTTCAGCAATGATGATGATGTGATTGAGGATAACTCTTATTCGGCCCTTGCCGGGGTCACTTGGCAAAAGTCGTGGCGGACTCCTCCACAGTTTTTCGTGGGGAGAAGGGCCCCCTTTAGAACAGATCGCGTCCCTCCAGGCCAAGGAGGTCTTGGAGGGCGGTCTCCCAGCCGCTAGGGCTCGCGAGGCGGTAGCGGGTGATGAGGCGGCGCCCCCAACCCCACGCCCGGCGGGTCGTATGATACCTCGGGACCTGATTCCTGAGGAGGTCCGTGGTAGGACCCGTTCGCGCACTGCTCAGTTGCATCGTGCACTGAGTGCCACCACTACAGTGGGGTTCCGGGAGGACCCCCTAGGCGAGTAGTCATGTGCGCCCTGTTTTGGAACCTACAGGGTTTCGTCCATGATGGCCGCCGTAGGCAGTTGATCGATTATATGCGTGACAAATTGGTGGACGTTGTTGCGAACCAGGAAATGATGAGGGTAGATTTCTCCCTTGCCGAGCTTCAACACCTTAGTCGTCAGCTATTCGCATGGCACTGGTTTCCATCTAGTGGAGTGGCTGGGCACTCCGATGGTATCCTTCTAGTTGTGAAGGATGCTACCTTTGAGGTGGGATCCATGGATCGTGGATCCCACTTTGTCAGCATGGAGCTGTGGGAACATGATGTAAACTTCAAGTGGGAGGTCATAGTGGTTTACGGCCCTGCCGACCATAGTCGTTCGGCTGCTTTCCTGGCCGAACTTCACACTAAGATTGCATCCGCGACCCTGCCGGTCGTGGTTGGAGGAGACTTCAACCTCCTCTGCTCTGCTGAGGAGAAGAGCAACGCGCGTGTTGACCTTGCAGAGATTCGTCGATTCAACGACTGGGTTGCGGACTTAGGATTGCTGGAGCTGGACAGGGTCGGGGCTAGAATTACCTGGACCAATAGACAGGTTACCCCGACCCTCAGTGTGCTTGACCGTGTATTCATCTCTCCTGACTGGGAGCTTCGTTTCCCTTTGGCCTCGCTCCAGGCCATTACGCGCATCAGGTCCAACCATGTGCCCCTTCTCTTGTCCTCTAGGGATGAGAGACCCCGCCCCCCGCCGCTGTTTCGATTCGAAGCTTTCTGGCTATGGCAGCCAGGCTTCATGGCAGCCATCCAGGCTCACTAGGTCTCGGCGTTAGCCGAGCCCCATAGTCAGATGTCGATCCTGGACGAATGGCATCACCTGTCCAAATGGTCTAGACAGTTCATGAAAGGATGGGGTGCTAATATTGGGAGGGACCTTCGGATCCAGAAGGCTTCCCTCCTCGAGGAGATTCATGCCCTGGACCTTCGCGCAGATATCTCAGGGATCTCCGCTGAAGAATGGGCCCATAGATATAATCTGGAGGACTCTCTCATGGAGATCTACTCCAAGGAAGAGGAATTTTGGCGCCAGCGAGGTTCTATAAATTGGGTGTTGTTTGGTGACGCCAACACAGCTTACTTCCAGGCCATCGCCAATGGCCGTAGGAGGCACTGCTCCATTCCCCTTTTATGGGAAGGAGGCCAGCTATTTCAAGACCCTCCGGCTATCCGCTCGCTGGTGGACGACTTTTATAAGTCGTTATTTATGGGTCGCCCGAGGGGGGGGGGTATCGCCTTTGCTGACCATATCTGGTCGCTTGATCATCAAGTTTCCCCAGAGGAAAATGCGGCTTTGCTCGCCCCATTTGATGCCTCGGAGGTGGAGACCTTCGTCAAAGCAATGAACCCGGCCTCAGCCCCGGGCCCCAATGGTCTTCCGGTTCGTTTTTTCCAGGCTTTCTGGCTGATGGTCAAGGAGATCATTCTTGACCTGTTCCGGGAGTTCTCTAGGGGGACATTAGACATGTCCCGACTTAACTACAAGATCATCTCCCTGATTCCCAAGGTACCGGGAGCCGCTGACATTAGGCAATTCCGCCCTATCACAGTCCTCAATGTGATATTTCGGATCCTGGCCAAGGGGTACGCCACTAGGGCGGCTCTGATTGCCCCTCGAATCCACCATCCAAACCAGTCGGCCTTCACGAAAGACAGGTATATTCTAGATGGGATTCTCGTTCTCCACAAGATCATCCATGAGGTCAAGAATAAGCACCTTCGCGCTGTGTTCTTCAAGATTGACTTCCATAAAGCTTATGATACCGTTCATTGGTCCTTCCTTCGGGAAGTGTTGCTCAAGCATGGATTCGACCCCCATTGGGTTGTCCGGGTGATGCAGTTAGTGACGAGCGGCCGTACGGCCATGAACATCAATGGGGAGATCGGGCCTTACTTCACGACGGGCCAGGGCGTGCGGCAAGGGGATCTGATTTCCCCTTTTATCTTCAACCTTGTGGTCGATGCTCTAACTTCGATCCTAGATTTGGCCAGACGGGCCGGCCACATTAGGGGGATTTGCCCCCATCTTCTGGCCAATGGTGGCCTGACCCATCTCCAGTATGCTGATGGCACCATTATGATGGTGGAGGGGTCGGATGAGGATATCCAGAACCTCAAGTTCCTCCTCCTCTGCTTTCGGGAGATGTCGGGTCTCATGATTAATTTTGCCAAAAGTGAGGTGATGGTTCTCGGGTATTCCCAGGTGGAGACTCAACGTATTGCCAATCGCTTGAATTGTCGGTTGGGATCTTTCCCGACTACCTACCTAGGCATGCCAATTAGTGACACTCGTCTTCTGGAGAAAGACTTCCGCCCTATAATCGCCAAGCTCCAACCGAGGATGGAGCCATGGCAGGGGAGATGGCTATCCAAGGCCGCTCAAGTGATTCTGATGAACTCCTCCCTTATTAGCCTATTGATGTACATCGTGGGATTCTATAGTTTACATGTATCCCTCCATCAGGAGGTTACCAAACTCCTCTCCCGTTCTTCTGGGTTGGCGAGAACAATAAACAGAAATACCACATGGTGAAGCGGTCCGAGATTTGTAAGCCTAAAGACCAAGGAGGTCTTGGGGTCATCTCATCCAAGCGGATGAATATTGCCCTCCTCTCTAAATGGCTTTGGCGGATTCATACCGAGGAGGGCGGTCTGGGGCTAGAGATTATCCGCACGAAATACCTTCATGGTCAACGGCTGGCATTTGCCTCTAGATCGGGCGGATCCCAATTCTGGCAATCGGTGATCCATCTAATGCCAGTCCTGCGCATTGGGGTGGGCTGGGACCCGCCCCTTTGCGGATCGCTTTTACGCATTATTCTCGATCTGCACCCGCCCACTCCTATTAGTGGCCGTGGCCTTAGCTGACTTGGGCGCTATTGCCTTCCGCCGTACCTTCGGGGCGGTGGAACTAGCGCAATGGGACGAACTAATCAAATGTATCGCCCTCCACACCCCCTCCCTCAAGTCCGATGCGCTGTCTTGGCATCTTGAGCCAAGTGGCCGATTCTCGACTAGGTCCCTATATCAGGCAATTGTTCCCACACCGGGCCCGGTGGAATTATCCGCTCTTTGAGAAATCAAACTCCCCTTGAAAATCCACATATTTCTATGGCAATGGGTTCGAGGCCGGCTCCCCTCGGGCACGGAGGTCCGAAAGCGTAGTGGCCCTGGGGATGGTCTCTGCCCCATTTGTTTGGTGCCCGAGGATTGCAACCACATCTTCTTTCGGTGTCCTGCGGCGCAATTCCTATGGAGTTGCTTCCGGGGGGTCGTGAGCGGCAACTGGTGCCACGACAACCTCCCGGACTTGTGTGGGGAGGCCTTTAGGCTCCCGGGTCCTAGGAAAGCCCCCACTTGGGTGGCTTTGGGTACCCTAGCTTGGACCCTCTGGTGTGCCCGCAATAAACTTGTCATCGAGCGCGTGATTCCATGCCGTGTGACTGATGCAATTTATAAAATGTGTGGCTTCTTACAGCTCTGGAGACCGCTTAGCAAGCGGCGCGACCGGGACGTCATCGACAACATCATTGCGGGTCTTCGTTTCTCGGCATCGGTTTTTGCTCCACCACCGCCACCACCGCCACCCCCTCCCGAGCCGGATTAGTTTTCTTCTGTTTTCTTTGGGGCTTGTCCTGCTGTGCCCCCAGCATGACTTTATGACTTGATTGTACTTTGTACTGCTGTGTTGGTTGCTTGGTTCGTTGCTTTATAATATAAAACGGGAGGAAACCCTTTTTATTCTCCTACTTGTCATATATATATCTCCTAAACCCGTCTTGGAATAAGCACAATGGGCAGCAGGACGGCAACAGGATTTCCTAACGAGAACCTGAGAGGGACTGAAAGGAAGCAAAATTAACATTCAGACAGCTGCACCCCTTCCTAAAGAATATCAGAACTTACAAGTACAGTACTTAGTGAAAAATTACTGTTACCATCGCTTGTACGTCGTCAGAGGATAAAATGTTGCTATCATCTGGGCGCTGGTTACACGCATATTCCGTTTCTAACCCAGTCCATGCATGTTAGAAATACCTGACATGTTCAGCAGGCCTCCCTGAAAATAAGTTCTAGCTCTCTTCCAGAATAACAAGTTGACGATTGGATAATGGCTTGCCAAACTAACCCACAAGTTGGTTGTCCATACAAAAAAGGAGAGTTGATAGGATGGCCCTATCTTCTTTTTCAGCTTTTCCTCCCCACATGCCTTCATTCTCGCTTGGTTTTCTGTAATTCTTTTGCTAATCTATATCTATATCTATACCTACTAATAAAGCAAGGTGCGTTTCTTTAATTTTTTCATCCGTTCACCCGTATTATATTTTTTGAGATTGTTTTTATCCGAGGTGGTACTAATGTTTGTGTGCAGATTTGAGCCCGTTATAATTTAAAAATTCGTCCTTACTTACTAGGCCAGAGATGTGCTAATGGGCCTGCTCCTGGGCTTCACATAAGATAAGAAAAAATAGATGCTAGATGGGGAAAGGAACTCACAACGTTCCTTCCTCTCCCTGCGTCTCTAGCCAGCTAAGCTAAGAATTGACTTATGTTAGATGTGTGGTTCGTTTGTTGATCAAATAGTTCCACCTTGCTCCTTTTACAATAAATTCTATACATTTATATATGATTGTGAGTTTGGAAGCATCAAACAGCCGTATAGAAGAGAAGACAATAAGAAAGAGTGTGTTGGTTCTGTTTGGCTTGATAAGAAAGAGCTCGTAGGATGGTTGTGGGACACTTGAGACGAGAGCACATCACCAGCGCGTTTCTGGAACCTCAGCATGGCGGCGAGCACGGAGAGCCCGAGCGCACGAGCAGCAGGGTCAGGCGAGTATGAGAAGCTGGCCGTTGTCGTCGCCCCCGATAGCTCCGGGTCTTCATGTTCCCGGCCTCCAGAAGCCGGGCGACGACCGCGTGTGTCTCCGGCTCGCACCTTGCCATTGCCGTTGTTCACAGGTCTGGGCAGCGCTACATCGACGCCAGCAACTGAGTATCCACCACGGCCTTCGCGGCCATGTGCTGGAAGGACAGTGTCGCCAGCAATGGCTCCGTCGGTGTACAACTTCGAGGCCTCCAAGCACGTCGACGTTATAGAAGGTTGTCTCTTATGCGCTGCCACATCGGCCTCATGTTGCCTGCTGTCAGTATATATGCCTCTAATGTACCGCCGCAACAGCCTCAAGTTATTTCTTATGTGCCGCAGGCCGAAGCAGTTACGTACATTGGGTTCTTTCTTATACATGACCAATGCCACAATCCTATATATAAAGCCTCAAGGCAAATCTGCTGCTCCTTTCCTCTCGCATGGCGCCTACGAAAGATGCCATGCGGAATATAGAAGTGCTAGACTGATTGCTGAACGCACGTGTCAGGGCGATGTGGGCAGGCGTCTCCGAGCGCAGAGCACAGGCACCAGCCGTTTGCTGCGCATGCTTTCACATTGATGTTTGTTGGATGTGGGGTTCCGGCAAAACCCTTAAGTTCGAACTCTGGGGTGCGCGTGAAGTCTTTCCCTCCTACCGATCCACACCCTAGCTCACTAAAATCTCGCGGACGAACTCGACGAACTCGCAACACAGAAATACACGAGATTTATACTGGTTCGGGCCACCATTATGGTATAATACCCTACTCCAGTGTGGTGGTGGTGGATTGCCTCTTGGGCTGATGATGAACAGTACAAGGGGAAGAACAGCCTCCTGAGGTTGAGGTGTTCTTGTGCTCGGTGAACTGACGGATGAGAACTCTATCCTCCACAGTGGTGGCTAGCTCTACTTATATAGGCCCTGGTCCTCTCCTCAAATATTGAGCGGGAAGGGAGCCAACAACGGCGGGCGAATTTGAAGGGGATAACTAGTACAAGCTATCCTGACAAAAGTGGTCTTCGCCTGCGAAAGGCTCCGGTGGTGACGCCGTCTTGGGCTCCACGATGACATCCGTCCTGCCATCCTTCTGGTTTTGGTCTCGTTGCACCAATATGGCAACCTTTGCCTGATGCCTCGGTACTCCTCGCCTGTGCTCGCCTCCTTAGCACCAAAGAGGAAACAAGGACGCTGCGCGCGCTGGCGCCCGCCTGGCGCCCGCCTAGTGCCGATCGTCATGGCTCACGTCACGAGAGCCTCGTGAGGTTTGCCCCGCCCTGATATCTTCGCTCCTCGTGAGCCTGCCTGGCTAGGCCACTCCCGAGGAGGTCTTGCGTCGTCCGCCTCGCGAGGCTTGGCCCCTCGCGAGGGTCTTGGGTGCCTTGTTGATGAAGATGGGCCGTACGGCCCGCTGACTTAGCCACGCCGTGGGCCGCAGGCCGGCAAGTCTGGGGACCCCCGTTCCCAGAACGCAAACAGTAGCCCCCGGGCCCAAGGTGCGCTCGGGCTTGGCTTCGCGGCGAAGCCAAGGGTCAAGTATGGAGCGCCGCGAGCCCCAAAAGGCTGCGGCCTCGGTTGACGCATGGCGGTTGATTGGACGTGGGCGTCTCCGCTTCCCCACACTGCCTTGGCAACGGCACGACTTGACAAGTCGCTGCGACATGCAAGGAAAACCATCATTACCTGCGATCGTGGGAGGCGCCAGTTGGCCTTCTTTCGCTATAAATGGGGAGGGGGGCGGAGCCCCCGTTGCCCATCTCTTCCTTGCTTATTTGCTTCTTCCTCCTTGCTCCACCGCTAGTGGCAGTGGCGCCTATCAGAAGGTTCTTCGCTGAAGAGAAAGGAAAGGCCCCGCGCGATGATCTGGGGCCGCTTCCACCGAAGAAGAGGTCGGTCCACCACCGTGATGAGGCGGCGATGCAGGTGGTGACGAGGCCTTGGTGCGAGCGGCCTCCTCCAGGGTATCCGCTACCCTTGTATGCCCGAGCCAAGGGCTCAGGAGGACGGAGTGGCGAGCGGCGTCACCCGCGCCGCGCCCGCGATCGCCGCGCCACGGTGACACGCGCTGTCGCCCCTGGAACCCACGCTGTGGACTCCTCGCGCGAGCTTGTGCTATGGGCGCTGATGCCTCCAAGCTCTTGGATCCGCTTCCCGCGGTTCTTCTCCGACGTGATGTCGCCGAGGGGGCTTCTCGAGCTCTGGTTGTAGCACGCCGACTGCGACACTCCAGCGACCGGAGTAGAGATCGAAGCGGCCCCCACCGGCAAGATCTTCATGACTTGCGGCTGGGGCGAGGTCGCGCGGGTCTGCCGTGCGAGGGGCGCCCTTGCGATCCACTTCGAGTACGACGGCGCCTCCACGCTCCTCTTCAAGGTCTTTGATGCGGAGGACCGCCGCCTGGAGTGCTGCTCCGGTGAGGAGTGTCAGGCTGACGCGCGCTCCGCTCGAGGCCACTCCAGTAGCAGCCCTTGGGAGTCCAGTAGCTCTTCTGAGCTCTACGAGACTCCAGAGACGAGTGACGACAGCTACGTGCCCCGGAGCTCTCACCGCGCTCAGAGCAGAGCCGTGGCGTCCGGCTGTCACTGCCGCTGATCTGGATGGGGTTGGCGCCGGCCTCCCGTGGCCCACTGTTGGTGATGGCGTCCGCCGCGGGAGGGTGTAGATAGGATCCCTCTTAGTTCTAGATTTTGTTCCCTGCGAAGAATCATGAAGTACCCCGTGGGGGCGTGTAAAGGGTCTGTAACGTCTTTTGCGCTCATCTTCCCTGTTATGAAAATTTGGTGAACGCATGTCCTGTTAAGGCTCGGTCCCATGGCGGAGGCAGAAGCTCGCGTCCTGTCTTCAGCCGCATTTACTCGCGTCTTTAGCCATCTGCACCTCCGCGACCCCAACGCTTGCCTTGACGAGCTGCTGGAGCCCGTGGCCGATGATCTTAGCGCAGCCGCCGCAGCTGTACAAGGTCAAGTGGAGGCCTTGCTGAAGAGGTTCCGCGCCTTTGTCTCCGCTCCTTTGTCCGGCGATGCCGCCGATCCTGCGGCTGGTGATGAAGGTGAAGACGACGTTACCCATGGAGGAGCACCTTCCGCAGGCGATGGCGGTGTCCAGGGGTGACTTGCGGCTATTCTCCCGTTTCGTTCCTGCAACATGTATCAGGCCTCGTGGAGGTGTTTAGACTTTTCATTTGGTATTGTGAGGACAATGTGCTTGTAATATTTGCTTCGAGATTTTGTGCTTTCCTTCCTATCTGCTTTGTGTTCTACGTCGGCAGAGCCCGGCCCCGCGCATACCTCAACCGCCATTGGGCCGACCGGAGACCAGGACGGACGAAGGAGTGAGGGGCTACGTGACCAGTTAGGCTCCTGAGTTGCGATGCTCAGGAGTCCCCCTTGACGCGCAAACAACATATAGGAAGAGTTCGCGAGGATAGGTTGATGTTCTACGTCGGCAGAGCCCGGCCCCACGCATACCTCAACCGCCATTGGGCCGACCGGAGACCAGGACGGACCAAGGAGTGAGGGGCTACGTGACCAGTTAGGCTCCTAAGTCGCAATGCTCAGGAGTCCCCCTTGACGCGCAAACAATCTCCATACCTTCCCTCGCCGAGGCCTCGGGAGGGGCGTGCGATGACCAGGTCCGGGAGGCCTGTTTGGGCGGCGTGCACTTGGGCATGACCCGAGAGCAGCCCCCAGGCCCGGGAGGCCTGGTTGGGTGGCGAGCGCTTGGGCGTGACCCGAGCGCAGCCCCCGTGCCCCGCCCCCTCGCGCGGCTCTCCCGAGGGGAGGCGTTGTGGCGAGGCTGGACGCTGAGCTCTGGGCTCCCTGAGGTTGGTACGACCGTGAAGCCGCCCTCAGTTGTTTATCACCAGCGCGGAGCATAGTGCTTCCGCTTGTGCACGGGCATAGCCGCTCCTCGGCAGTGTCGACGACCAGCGCGGAGCATGGTGCTTCCACTTGTGTGTGGGAGGGGGGCCCTCCGGGAGGAGCCCCCGGGGTGTGTACAGCCCCGCCCTGACACGTGGCTTGCACGGCAGGGCTGCGAGGTGTATCTGGGCACTCGTGAGCCAGCGCGGGACTCACGAGGCCCTACCTCAAGGCGGGTTGCGCCTGGTCTTGAGTCTTGGTTGTTGTGTGTTCCTGCAACGCGGTTAGGTGCAAGCACTCTGCGTCCTCAGGTCCCGGCCCTCGAGCGAGCTCAGCTGCCGCTGGTATGCCAGGTCGCGATGCCGTGGTCAAGGCCAGGGGGTGAGGGCTGGAGAGCCAGTAAGAGCTCCTGAGTCGCGATGCTCAGGAGCCCCCCTTTTAACGCGCAAGCGAATTGCACGGGATAAATGGACCCGTGGCGGGTGGCGATCGAGTAGGTGATAACCGTAGGTAGGTTAAGCATGGAAGGCAAATCAGCTTGGGTAAATGTAGGAAGATACATGCCACTGGGTCCGGCCCGAGCGGCTTGGGGATGATGCAGCCCGAGGGGTGCCCCCAGCAAGGTAAGCTAAAGACATAAGCAAAAGGGATACATGCCACAGGGACAGGCCCATGCGGCCTCGGAATAATGCAGCCCGAGGGGCGCTCCCAGCTAAACGAGCTTGAAAAATGTCACCTGGTTCTGTAGACGAAGTAGAGTTGGTGCAGCTGAAGGCGTGCGTCGAAGGGATGACTCTTCACGAGCCACCAGGGCCCTGGGCCTCGGGGGGCTCTGGGGGCTCGGGAGGCTCCTTCAGACCGTCTCCATTTCTTCCAGGACGGCATGGTACCTGGCCTCCTGAGCCGCCAGGACGCGCCGCATGCTGCGCTGATAGGCTGACGCCACGCTCGGCAAGGCGAAGGGCATGCGAACGTAGCTGTGTGGCGGGCCCTCGCAACGGCCCACACGCGAAGGCCAGAAACGCTCCTGAGATGCGGCCCTGTTGAGCCCTAGGACGTCGATGCAGACACGCAGCCCAGCATCCTCGCCTGGATGGGAAGCTGCACCTCATGAGCGGCTGTCGCCGCGCATGGCTCTTGCGTCTTGCAGTCCCTGCGTGGTCTCGGTGATGAACTCCTGAGTAGTGGGCGCTCCTTGCCCTGTGTTCTCCTGAGGGAAACATGCCGCGAAGCACGCCTCCAAGTGGTGCCCAAGCGCCTCCCTCGTGAGGTTGGCAAGGTCTGAGGCCCTCCAGAAGAGAGCCCCCGAGCCCTGGCCGAGGAGGGCGCCGGGCGCGCCTTCCAATGCGATGGAGGGAGGCGCGCCTGAAGCGGGCGTTGATCCTAATGAGGCTCCAGCCGCATCGCCACCCTCCTGAAATTCTGCTCGGCGCAACTGCTTCTTCTTCTTCTTGGGGAGGGCCTCAGGAGGGCCCTCACTTTTGCGGTCGGGGTCGTTGATTACCGCAGCTTGAAAGGCGTGCTCGAGGGAGCACACCGCATCTCTCTCTTCACATGGGACCGTGATGATTCCGCCGCTTCCCGGCATCTTGAGGATGTTGTAGCCGTGATGGGTGACTACCATGAACTTGGCCAGGGCTGGATACCCGAGGATGGCGTTGTACGGCAAGCGGATGTGCGCGACGTTGAAGTCGATGAGCTCGGTGCGGTAGTTCTTGCGCTCTCCGAAGGTGATAGGCAGGCGGACCTGCCCTATCGGTGTGGTGGAGCCATCGGTCACTCCTGAGAAAGGCTTGGTAGGCTGAAGCTGCTCTTATGGCACTTGAAGGTTGTCGAACGTGTCGACGGACAGGACGTTGAGCCCTGCGCCGCCGTCAATGAGGGTCTTGGTAACTTGCACATTGCTGATGACTGGTGAACAAAGCATCAGGAGAGCGCCAGCGGTGGCTGCGCACTTGAGCTGATCTGCCGAGTTGAAAGTGATGGCGCATTGAGACCACCTGAGTGGGCGCGTGGCCTCGATCTTGGGGAGCACCGCGTTCACTTCACGAGCGAACTGTTTGAAGATGCATTGAGAGGCTGGGACCTGCGCGCCGCCCAAGATGCAGGCGATTGCACGCGGCTCCTGGAGGCCCCCAGCCCCCTCATCATGATGGCGATTGTCGTTCCTTCTTGGTGGCGGCAGCGGGGGAAGGCCGGCGTTGCCCTGGGGGTGATCCTCACGAGGCTGGTCCCTCCAGGCGCCCTCACGAGGATGGTCCTGCCAGCGGTCCTCACGAGGCCTGTCGTGCCACTCCTGGCGCGGGCCACGATCGTCCCAGCGTCCGCCTCCACGTCCTCCTCCACGGCCGTAGCCCCGGCCGCTACACTCGGGGCGTCGACCGAAGCGTCCTTCGCGGATGGCTCTGAGCTCTTGACAGTCACTGGTGTTGTGGGTGTTCAGATTGTGGAAGGCGCAGAACGGTCGGCTGTTCTTGGATGACTCGGGCTGATCTCTGCCCCGCTTGGTGTCGGGCTCCGCTGCGAGCACAGCCGCGTCCTTGCGCTTCACGTCCTTCGCCTTGGCTTTCTTCTCCTCTGTGCCCGCGGCGGGCAGCTCGAGGAGAGAGAGGTGCCCCTCCTCAGCTCTTGCGCACTTGGTCGCCAGGTTGAACAGCTCCTGAGATGTGCACAACTCCTCATGGATAGCGAGCTCTTCCTTCATCTTGACGTCACAGACGGCGTCTGAGAACGTGGAAATGATGGCCTCGTCCGTGACCTTGGGGATCTTGAGGCGAGTGTTGTTGAAGCGCTGGATGTACTTCTGGAGGGTCTCCCCTGGCTATTGCTTGATGCGGCGCAGGTCACCCGCGGCCGGTGGGCGGTCGCGAGTGCCCTGGAAGTTGGCGACGAAGCGGTCGCGCATCTCATCCCAGGAGGAGATCGAGCTGTGCTGTAGGTTCAGGAGCCAAGAGCGGGCACCATCCTTGAGAGCCATAGGGAACCAGTTCGCCATGACCTTCTCGTCGCCGTTGGCCGCTTTGATGCTTAGCTCGTAGAGCTGCAGGAACTCCGCGGGATCGGAGGTGCCGTCGTAGCGGGGAGGCAGATCGGGCTTGAACTTGCCTGGCCAGGCAATGCTACGCAGCTCGGGGGTGAAGGCGCGGCAGCCGGCCATAGTTGCCGGGGCCCGCCTCGGAGGTGGAGCCTGGTCTTGATGAGGTCCGCGCGGCGCCACCGCAGGCGCACGGTCTTGACGAGGCGGCGCGGGGAGCGCAGGTGCAGCTTCCCGCGGCCGAGGGATTTCTTGGCAGCTTCTCTCTTCGCGCGCGGGCACCGAATGTGGCGGATCTCGCCGTGGGGCCGGGCGCCTTGGCGCCAAGGCGCAGTCTTGGGGCAAGGGTGATGGAGGCGCGCCATGAGCCACGTCGCCTGTGGCTGGCGGAGGGTGAGGCAGAGAGAGGGACGGCGCCGGGGAGCCCCCTGCGGCGCGGACGAGCTCGGTGACGCGGTCGAGCCACTCCTCGTAGAGGTCGTCGACTGGGCGGCAGCGCAGGAGCTCGTTCGCCGCGAGGAGCGCGGCCCGCGCCACCATGGGAGCGCAGCGTGCATGAGACGAAGAACCGGCCGGGGTCAGCGACGGAGTGGCGGTGCGGCCGTCCTACCGCACCGATGGATGCAACGAGGATGCCTGTTGCTCATTCCCCGCCGGGCCGGTGGCAGCGTTGGCGGCGGAAGACGGAGAACGACGAGGTGGTCCGCCGACGGGAGCCGTCTGAGCAACGCGGGCGGTGAGGGCGGCCCGACGCTCAGCTCGAGCGCGGCGAGCGTCCGCCATGAAGACGATGGAGCGACGGAGCGACGAATCGACGGAAGGGAAGCTATGGCGCACCCCTACCCGGCGCGCCAAATGTCGGATGTGGGGTTCGGCAAAACCCTTAAGGTTCGAACTCTGGGGTGCGCACGAAGTCTTTCCCTCCTACTGATCCACGCCCTAGCTCACTAAGATCTCGCGGACGAACTCGATGAACTCGCAATACAGAAAGACACGAGATTTATACTGGTTCGGGCCACCGTTGTGGTGTAATACCCTACTCCAGTGTGGTGGTGGTGGATTGCCTCTTGGGCTGATGATGAATAGTACAAGGGGAAGAACAGCCTCCTGAGGTTGAGGTGTTCTTGTGCTCGGTGAACTGACGGATGAGAACTCTGTCCTTCACTATGGTGGCTAGCTCTACTTATATAGGCCCTGGTCCTCTCCCCAAATATTGAGCGGGAAGGGATCCAACAACGTCGGGCGAATTTGAAGGGGGACAGCTAGTACAAGCTATCGTAACAAAAGTGGTCTTCGCCTGCGAAAGACTCCGGTGGTGACGCCGTCTTGGGCTCCACGATGACCTCCGTCCTGCCGTCCTTCTGGTCTTGGTCAGGTTGCACCGATATGGCAAGCTTTGCCTGATGCCTCGATACTCCTCGTCTGTGCTCGCCTCCTTAGCACCAAAGAGGAAAGAAGGACGCTGCGCGCGCTGGCGCCCGCCTGGCGCCGATCGTCATGGCTCACGTCACGTGAGCCTCGTAAGGTTTGCCCCGCCTTGATATCTCGGCTTCTCGTGAGCCTGCCTGGCTAGGCCACTCCCGAGGAGGTCTTGCGTCGGCCGCCTCGCGAGGCTTGGCCCCTCGCGAGAGTCTTGGATGCCTTGTTGATGAAGATGGACCGTATGGCCCGCTGACTTAGCCATGCCGTGGGCCGCAAGCAGGTAAGTCTGGGGACCCCGGTTCCCCGAACGCCGACAATATTGTTGTACTCAACATGAATATGGGGTTGGAGCTGCGTGCATGTCCTTCATCATGTGCACGACAGTCTGGCAGGACGTCGTGGATGCTGTCCTCCATGGCTTCATCATGTGCACGTGTGTGATCGTCTGGCAGCACGACACATGCATTTGAACCGAGCATGGGAGGCCTTTGTCAACATGTGTGTGCATGCTGGCCTCCATGCACATCAAGTGTGTGATGTAATGGCCAGCCGCAGTGGCGTTTTTTTATCGCCCGGGGGGGGGGGGGGGGGGCGTATTTTGCCCAGTACTGCAAAGCTCAAGGGATTAAGTATCTGTTTGTTTGTGTTGGGAGCGTAATGTGGCCGAAACCTAAAAGTTTAGGGGGTCTATCAATTTAACTCCGAACGGGATGGTCATTTCCATTCATAACAAGGTTGGAAATACTTGTTTTTTATCGATCGCTCATACAAGTTAGAAATATATTCAAATTGGATCTTATTTGACTGCGTTGGTCATGAGAAACACAAATATGAAAACAAAATTTAATTTGAACTTTCCATTTAAAAGATATAGGACTCAATTATACTTTGTTGCATTTGCTAGGGACCATAAATTGTGATACCCGCTCCCCCCTTCTGTGCACAGCTATTCAACCATGGTTCACCAGGGATTTCTACACCATCAGACTTGAACCGCTAGAATATTAAGGTCCCCGTTGCAATGCACGGACCTTTTTGCTAGTCTTAACCTATACGGCACAAAACAAAAAAGAATGTATATAGAGTAACTTAAATAATCGATACTTTTTGGCGGGGTATTCTCGCGACAAATGCCAAGGGGTGGGTTATCATGGATGGGGACATTGAGTACGTCGTCTGGCCCTGGAAGCGGGAGTGAGCGAGATCTCGAACGAACACGAGTCTTACCCAAGTTCGGGGCTCTCCGAGGAGATAACACCCCTAGTCCTGCTCTACGGGTTCTCCGCATGATGACTATGATCAGATAGTAGCTACAAGCTTGCTCCTTGAGCTGTTTCGCTAGAGGAAGAAGAAGGGCAATGCTAGCTCTCTTGCTTCCTAGCTATGTGTGTGTAAATAGTGTGGGTGCTGAACCCTTTGCATGGGTGAGCCTGGGGGATTTATATAGGCCTACCCCTAGGGGTACAATGGTAACACGGCCGGGTGTAGGATCCGGACGTCAGTGTCTAAGGGCGCCAGGTTCTTTGCCGGCTGCTGGGGCCCGCTGCCTGGAGGGTCCCGCCGGCTATCGAGAATCCGGCCAACAGGTAGGGCTCGCCGCCTGCGGGCCATGCTGATTGCCTTTTGCTGTAGCCTCGCCCTTGATGACGGAGGCCTTGTCGGGAGACGCATGGCTACAGTCCCGCCGCCTGGTGTGCGCTCACTGTAGCCATGCTCCGTCTCATTGGATTAATGGTGCGCGGACTCCGAGAGGAGGGAGGGCCGGCTGCTGGAGGCCGGCCCGCCCCCGGGGCCATCTTCCTGGGGTGCACCGTCTTTTCGTTGCTCACGGACAGGTAGGGCCCGCCTCCCGCAGGCCGTACCGACCGCCCGTCGTGGGGGCACGGCCCGTGCTGACATTGGCCGTGTCATGAGCCGCATGGCTTCAGTGCCGCGTCGGGCAGGCGGGTGACCGCTTGGTCGGCTTGCACTGTAGCCACGTTCCTCCCTGGGCCGGGAAAGGGGTGGCCCTGTAGCCACGCCCCATCTCGTCGTAATGAATGGGTGCAGACTCCGAGGGGAGGAGGGACCGTGTGTTAGGAGCCGGCCCTCTGAGGCCGCCTTCAGAGAGTGAGCCATCTTCTGGGAGCCGGCCGTCTGGGCCAGCCGGCCCAAGGAGCCGGCTGCTCGTCGGGAAGGTGCGAGGGGCTTTGCTAGCCCCGATGTCTTGAAATACTAAGTGGTATGGATGAGGCTACCCGTGGTCAATCTGTCCGACACTTTTCTTTCCTTGTCCTACCCACCCCCTTAAAAAAATCCATTAATTTATGAAAAGTGTCATCTAGCATTTTTTGTGAGTAAGTATCATCTAGCATTAGATGGAACGATCATGTTAATTACGAAGATATCATTCTTTTTTGGTTGACTATAGCATACGTATTGCGGTTAAATACGTCAAGCGAAGATCATCTTAGTTTAGGAAAAATATTGTTTATGTAAGTTCCTCCTAAAATCTCGTGTTTTCTTTCCATCATCTTCACGTTCTGCCACACGATTCTACTCAATGAAATAGATGAGGAACATGTCATAAGAAGAAAAAAAGGACTCACGACGTCTCTGCTGAGACACTTGTAATTGATATTGACACACTAAATATGTCTAATCGCGTTGCAACGCACAAAATAATTATCTGTTGTAGTAATAGGTATGTTACCGTTTGGTCCGCAAGTATTTTGTATCCTAAACTCTGCCCCGTGATCTTATTTTTTCTCAGATGCCGTGCAGAGTTGTCACAAACCGTGACAAAAGAAAGTTCTGGCAGTGTTAGGCTGGCCTGGTACCCAGATGGGCCGTCACACACAGCGTATCTGGGCTGATAAAGCTGAAGCAGTTCCAACTCAAAAGGAAAAATAATCTTGTCTGAAAAAAATATCAGTAATGGGCACCTCTTGCAAATATCACTAGTCCCACGTGCTTTTAAATCAGTAATTTGACTAGAAAAATATATATTATCCGTATATGAATCCGATGATATATTTGGTGACGTGCAACACATATTTGATTAATCAAATCAACGACCTAGAAGCGCGCACAAGCCATGTATGCATGAGTAGTGTACTCCCATGTAGTGCAACTTGTACCCGCAACATATACTTCCCACATGGTGCTACATGTATTTCCCAGACACAACATGTACATTGCATAATGAAAGTTGTGCTTCATGCAAGTGCCACAGGTACTCCCCAACGCAAAATGTATTTCTCAGGTTGTGCAACTTGTAATCCCCGGGCAACATGCACTTCCCATGACCTGTACTCAGCTCGGACTAGGAAAAACATGAAATAAAAATATTGAAAGAGAAAATAAATACCTGAAATAAACATTTTTTGTGTGGTACGCTCAACACACGACATGTGGCAGTGCTCTACCCTCTTACGCACGAGAAAAGTAACCCCCGCAGGGTACCCTCTAACTAGTTGTCCAAAAAAGAACTACAAAATTTTCTTATTATTATTTTTGCAGTGTCCGAAATACACATTTCCTACTTCTAAAAAAGGTATAGATTTGCTTCGCTCAGTAAACCAAAAAAAGTCCCCTAATACATAAAAGGTGTCGGTGTAGTTTTCGATAATAACAATAACATGGTGTACACATAGAGGGTCGGATTGGGTACACATGAAGAACGATTTACCCAAGTTCAGACCCTCGAGGTGAGGTAATACCCTACTCCTAGATGTGTGAATTGTATTGATAGTCGCCTCATATGAGATATGGGACATGCATGTTGAGAATATTGAGAATGCCTATCGGAAGGCCCCTACCTCCTATTTGTTGGAAATATGCCCTAGAGGCGATAATATTGTATTATTATTATATTTCTATATTCATAATTAAGTGTTTATATTTCATGCTAAAACTGCTATAATTCTGAAATATTCGATTCAGTGGAAAACTCATATGCACATGTGAAATGACAAACGGATAAAATAAAGGTTCCTAGCTTCGCCTCTAAGACTAGCTCAAGTATTGTTGGTGATCACGTTTTCCGGATCTTAGGATATCGTTAAGTGTAACGATAGTCCTAAAACAATATTAAGATTATGACGTTGGAAGAACGATCATATTGAATCGACCCAAACTTGTTTGTTATGAATTGAGATAATATCGCCTGTAATCAATTGTAATAACATGGAGTGTTAACATGTGATTTTGCTGCTTATACCATGAGAGTATCATGGGCACTTCTTACCGTACGGTGGACTTTCGGGTTGCTCAAACGTCGCCTGTAACACGACGATCATAACGACAACTTATAGGCTCGTCGAAAAGTTTAACAACTGGACGGATAGCTCGAGAGTGGAATTTGCTCCTCCGACGATGGAGAGATATTTGTAGGGCCCTCTCGGTGTGACGACATCCATCATCGTCTCGCCAGACACAGGTGACTACACCACGTGAATGCCGGAACACAACAACGAGAAAAAGGAACAAAACAGGTAACTAGGTTTTCGGTATAATGACTATGTGTTGACTCAAGAGGATACCAATGCATCCCGGGTTTTGTAAAGTATCGCAAAGCAAAGGGAAACATCACATGATAACCAAAGGTTCACTCGAATATCATTCGTGTGCTCACAAGGATTGATATGGACGTCCACGGTTTCGCTGTTGGTCATTGAACGAATGGTTTCGTTCATGTCTGTGAGTAACCGAACCTACGGGGTCACAAGCATAAGGAAATCACGATTTGTTGAGTGTTAGTAGCATGGGAGATGAGAATATATTTGTGGAATTGTTTCATTAATATTTTGAATAGTTCCAAGAGGATCCTGAAGCGTTTCGGGGTCACTGGAAGGGTTTCGGTGAATATCGGGTAATACTAGGTATTACCGATAATTATATATAGGTGGAAAATGTTTCTCATGATGTTGAATTATATATAGAAGGGTCTATTATTCAGTAGAAGGTTTTTATATTTAATTTAATATCAACGGGCCTTAAAAGGCCAAGTGGTGGAATGCTATTTGGGCCACTTGGGCCCAAATGGTCGTGGCGCCCTCCTTTTCACTTAGGGAAGGGTGGGGAGGCCAAACTGGAGGGGGTGTCCCCTCCTTGGCCGGGCAAAGGGAGGGATTTTCCTCCCTTATGTCTTCCCCTCTAACGGCATCCTGGACTAGGGGGTACTCACCACGTTGTCTCCCGACCAGCTAGATCGGGCCGAGGACCCCCATGGCGGTTCACTTATGTGCCACTTCGGGCAGCCCATGCCGCATACAAGGAGGATTCCACAAGACTTGGTGCCCAAGACGAGGACTCCTCTAAACCCTAGGCCTCTGGTGCATTATATAAACCGAGGACAGGCTAGTCAATAGATCGTCTAATATTCATGAGAGAAACTCGTGGTAGACACATGTACTCTGTACTACACCCATATCAATACAATCAAAAGCAGGACGTAGGGTTTTACCTCTATCAAGAGGGCCCGAACCTGGGTAAAATCCCTGTCCATGTTACCATTGCTCCAAGACGCCTAGCTTAGGACCCCTACTACGAGATATGCCGGATATAGAACCGACAATAGTGCTTTCATTGAGAGCCTGCTAGGTGTTCGGCGCGGTTCGATGGGATCAAAATCAACGATCAGGTTCTATTTTTTCAATCTAGATCTGTTTCGCACAAATTAAAAATCTCTTGTCAATTGGTACCGCCGGTTCGTGTAATTCTGTTTACAGATCAGAATTGGGACCAGCTGTCCTTGTACGGCAAAAATTCGTCAACCATTGCTATCATATACGTATTTCCTAGGTCAAGCAGATTTCTCAAGTCGGCGCATTGGAACTAACTGTGCCCGGCCATCCGACCACAGCGGATCCCAAAGCAGAGCACCTGCTCACTGATTGCCGCACATGCCTGCACACAGCTGCTAGCCTGAGCAATCACGGGGGCCGATGGCTGATGCCCTCGTGCAGAACACATCAGGGAGATTCTCTCCTTTTCTTTTTTACTTTCTGTTTTTAAGTGGCAAGGTTGTTGCTGGCCCGGCCATTAGTTCCTGTTAGACAAGTACTAATGCATTAGGGCTTGTTTGCAGCATGCACTATAAGATCTGATGGATAAACGGTGTCTCTCATCCTTTGCTCTATGGATCAACAGTGTCCTTGCACCGCCGCAGCAGGCGCGAGACAAAAGATCATCCAAATACTAGCTCGCTTGGTACCAGTACAACAGCACAATTGGTGCTTTCCACGTAAATTATATACTAGTACTAATGATTGGTGTTGCAGCTTCTAGTACGAACAATTAGATGCTTTTTCTCCTATTAAAATTGTTCATGCATATTAGTACTACCAAAAACCTTTGTACTGGTGATTTGTACAATTTTGCGCACATGTTATTGATGCTGGCGGTTCACAATCAGATTTCGACTTTAGCCGATGACCTCCGACCCACGTCAACGTCCCCGTGTTGTCGATCTTATTTCGGCGCGGAGGCCGTATTTTTATTTATTTATATAAACTTTGCATGAATTAACTATGCAAATGATTTTTTTAGTTATTATTATTATTTGGCTTGCACTACTTTGTGTGTGCATGCAATCTATTTAGGTTGGGCCGCGCTAACACTTCGGCAAGTCGATGTCGTCGTCCCGCCTGTGTCAGCCAAGTCATGGCGTCGCCTCGACACGCGTCCCTGTGTCAGCTTTTCCGCGTTGCCACGCCGCCGGGCCGACCTCGACACCCAGGCCATATTTCTTTAATTATTTACTTCTCTTAAGTTAATTAAGTAGAAAACCTTTTTTAAAGGTATATTATTATTATCATTACTCATTAGTACTTTTGTCTCGCACTATTTTATGTGCACAGGTGAACCAACTTCGACCGGTCTGCGTCGTCACCTCGGCGAGCCAACCTTTGCCAACATCGCCATGCCGTCGCTTCATCGCCCATCAGGCAGTGGGTGTGCGGATCGAGTCCTAATTTTGGGAGTAACCTTTCTTCAGATTGCTACAACAGATAAGCTAGATGCTATTAATCCTAATAATTTTCGATAGCATGGGTTTATTTTTTTTCAAAGGAATTATTGCTCTGGTTTTGTCATCCTCTGTCCACAGGTCTGTCAAATGGTGGCCGCATTAACGACTGTCCTGTGATGGTTCGGTCAGTTTCTGTTCGTAGTTCGGCGAACGCCGCATCTGGAACTCGGACCGCCCTGTGAATTTAGGCTTTGGCACGCCTTCACCGCATCACGCTGACGCCCTGCATTGACATTGACTTCGGCGCCAGGCTACATCTCTTTAAATAAATTATTTTGCATAAAGAAGTTATGCGAGGATCTTTTCTATATTTATATTATTATTTTTGGACTGCACTATTTTATGTGTGTAGGTAATCGACTTTGACTGCGTCATGCGGTTACTTCGGCATCGCCAAGAGAGCTCTACCTCGTCGGGTGTTCGGCGCACGTGCCATATCTCTTTTATTATTCACTTTTCATAAATTATTAATTATGCGGAGAATTTTTTAAATTTGTTATTATTATTACTATTATCTCCGGCTTGCACTATTTTCTGTGCACAGGTAAACGATCCGAGTCAGGCAGGGCTGTCACCTTGGTGTACCGACGTACCACGTCACCTTGGCTGGACTGGGGGCTTCGTCATCACTTCATTAACCCCCGCCGGGGACTTCGGCATCACACTGCCGGAATGCTCCGTCACCTCAGCCGGACCGGGGGCTTCGCCTTGCCACATCAACAGTGCCATGTCTCCACTTCGGAGTGCTGAGCTCTTCGCTCAGTCGCCTCATGACGGACTTGGGGGCTTGGACCTCGTCCCGAAGTAAGCTTGGGCCGCATATCGACACCGAGCACATTAACCAGCTAAGTCGCTTCCATGCTCAAATTTTTTAATTCGTTCGGTTCGACCAAACTTTATATTTATGTTAAACAAAAAACTTAGTTTGTTAAAAATGTTATTTGTTAAAAACACTTCCTTTACCCAAGTTAACTGGGGGCTCTTAAATTTGTACGAGTCGTTCTATAATAATTGTTTTCTTCCTAGTCGTTACAAAGTCTTTTTCTACCAATCCTTTCTCGACTCGAGTGTGTGGTCAATAGCCGGATAGCCTATTTTCTCTCTAATGCCGCTTGAGTTTAGTTCGTTAAACTGGCCTAACGAGCAGTACTCCGCCTTCGGGATAGGAGGTTGCAGCCGTAGGCTGACCCGCTTGAAGTCTTGAGATCGGATGTGTCTTATTAATGCACGACACAAGCACAAAAGTAAGACCAATTTTCGGATTGGCACCAAATGACTTGATTTAGTTCGGGCATAAAGTTTTTACTGAAGTTTTTTGGTTTTCCAAAGCCTATGGCACTTTTAAAATATTTGTGTGTTTCCAGCATAAGTCTCGCAGTGCAACGCCGGACACCTTTAGAGATTCGGCAAAAACATTCTCGGATATTGCTATATATGCATCGGTTTCGAATTGTGTCTTCGGTCAATAGTTGGGTTGCCCGGCTCCTGTGCTTGCCTCCTACATTTCGCTTTGTTCGGCTAGGTGTGCAAAGGGAGAACCACTGCGATTGTGCTTCCAGCTCGAATGGTTAAGCACCTCAGTGGAGAAAGCCGAAAATTGACTGTCACAATGGGCGTAAACTGGTTAGCGATCCGATGACGGTGTCAAACTATAGATCGATACCGATTACCCCGTGTTAAACGAAGGTCCTTTCATAACATTGGCCGAAGTGTTAATGGCTAGATTTCGGTCGGTGCCGAACACTAACCGGGGACTAGTAGTTAGCTTCCCAGTTTAAAGCTCCTATGACTAAGAGAAAGTTATAAAGCCCACATATCTAATTCCCTTGTTTCTGCTAACACAACCGCCTCCGGGCACCGAGACGTCGGCTAAGGGTTGTCTTGTTAGTGCGGAAACACCCTGCGTAGTATCTATAAAGGGGTAGAAGCCGACGATGGGCCACTTTCAACTGATAAATGGGCGCAACAGAGTCAAAATAAACATATATCATCAGTGTTTGTATTCAGTATACAAGCGCTGCCTTCCGTAATTATCGTTATAAAGCCATACACATCAAATTTGACTTAAGATTTTGGCCAAGCTGGGTTGCCTGGCTCCTGTGTTTAACCCTATGTTCCCGATTGTTCGGCTAGGGGGTAAAGGGAGCACCTCTGTGATTGTTACTACCTGGTCATCCGGATTAGTACCTTAGACTGGGTGAAGCCGAAAGCTAGCTATCTTAAGAATATAATTGGTCGGCAACGACGGAAGTGAAATTTTTGGTTCATTAAGACCATAGAGTTCGGGAACTTTCCCCACACTAAATCCTTGATATTTTCCTCCCACATTGATCGGAGGTCAGGTTTTATGATCACGATCAGCATGACAACCCAAAGAAAGGAACCGATAGAGGGACTATATTCTTCAGAAGATGTTTCTTACGTTAAAAAGTAATATAAAATATCTCTTCGTGTACCTTTGCTTATAAAACCATATGGCCGGATTGCCTTGTTTGTCGTAAATCTTTGCCCTTATAAAGGCTTTATAAAGTAGGACAAACACTCCCCGGCTACTGGCCGAGGGGGTTGAAGCCGATGGTCGGTCATCATAGTGTTGTACAATGCAGATCTGAGCATTAATGATGTAGAGTACTTGGATACGTAGAATCATTACACATAATTTGTGATTTTACTCCGGATATCGATCCTTAATTCGGCCACCCGTGCCCACATTAAGGCTTGGGGCTACTGAGCTTCGGGTTTATCATTTACAAATATTAAAGGGGTACATCGATCCCCTGATCTGCTGTTGCCACCCGACCAGTGGCTCGGGGGCTACTGCATTGCCTATTGAATACAGAAAATTCAAAGTGCTCAATGTTCGGTTTGACCGAACTATGGGCAAACGCGTCTCAGACAAAAATAGGTACCATCTGGGACTTATCCGGCATCAAGCTAATATATTACGGCGACTTCTCAAAACCCTCTCTCAAGGGCCCGTCCGCCGATCACTATCTCCTCTAATGTGCATCTCGGATGTTAGGCCGACACACACCTTGAGGGCTACTGTCTATATATCTCATCAGTAAATAAATTGCATCAATCGGAAATTAAATCTGCAAACAATCAGCCGAGGCCCGAGGTGGTGCATCAGCTCGGAAGCAGTCCAGCATAAAGCTCGGATGCAAGTGGCTGGCTCTATAGAGGGCATTTCCGGCATTAAGCTCGGCTAAACTCATTCGACTTTTTCGAGCCAAGGTGATCTATGACACCTTGGATACAGTCCGCGTTGGAGCTCGGATATAGTCTGACGTTGGAGCTCGAATACAGTCCGACTTTGGAGCTCGGATACAGCCCGGCTTTGGAGCTCGGATGCAGTCCGGCGTTGGAGCTCGGACGTAAGAGGGCACCGCCACACGGGAACAACTTCAAACCCGAGGTGTGGCGTAGAAATAACAAGGCATTGATAAAGGCCGAAGACTTAAGGGGCTCGTCGGATACCCGACGTATAAACTCTTCGGATTCACTTCGGCGATCCTCAAGTTCGAAGATGAGAAGATTTTTTGAACCAGTTTTCAAGACCAATGACTGAAGATGAAGAACAGTTCGGAAGAATCGAGGAGCGTCCCCAACTTGAAGACCGGTTCGGGGGGCTACTGACGGCGTCCTGGACTAGGGGGTACTCACCACGTCGTCTCCCAACCAGTTAGATCGGGCCAAGGACCCCCATGGCAGTTCACTTATGGGCCACTTCGGGCAGCCCATGTCGCATACAAGGAGGATTCCACAAGACTTGGCGCCCAAGACCAGGACTCCTCTAAACCCTAGGCCTCTGGTGCATTATATAAACCGGGGACATGCTAGTCAATAGATCGTCTAATATTCACGAGAACAAACTCGTGGTAGACACATGTACTCTATACTACATGCATATCAATACAATCAAAAGCAGGACATAGGGTTTTACCTCCATCAAGAGGGCCCGAACCTGGGTAAAATCCCTGTCCATGTTACCATCGCTCCAAGACTCCTACCTTAGGACCCCTACTACGAGATACGCCGGATATAGAACCGACACCCTCTCCTCCTCCCTCCAGCCTATATATATACTTGAGGACTTTGGCCCTTCGAACATACAAGTTTCTGAGCCTCCTCTAATTCTTATAGTTCTAGTTCTAGTTGTTCCTAGTTGACTAATTAGAGCTAGGCTAATCCTCTTGTCCTCATAATTAGAAGCCTCGTGTTGTTCTAATATACTCCCTCTAATTCTTCTATGACGGTTAGCTCTAGACGGTGAAGTGCTGTCGGATCGTGAAGGCTGCACACTTGCAACCAAGTAGAGAGGCCGTGCTTTTGGTCTTCAGTTCGAGGGACTGTTCGTGGGCGGTACGAGGGATCGTTCATCGATGGTTTGAGGGACTCCAAGTATGATCTACGCCGAGACGTTCTTCTCCCACTCCAACTCGGTGATGGTAACGATCGTGATCCCAACCTGTTATGCATCTTTATATTGATGTTGAGTGATCGTAGGCGTGAATTTCTTTTGTTTTCTACTATGTTTTCGAATAGTGGCATGATGAGCAGTTATATGAGTAGGTGTAGGTTGCGATCTAAATCACATGTGATTGTGAGGGTTGGTATTCTTGCTATGCTTCGCTCGAGTGTTCCTTTGGTTCAATTCATCGACGGTATGGTGTCGCTTTTCACAAGGTTCGGACAGTCGGTCGGCAGTGGGTGTGACGATCTGCTAATAGTTCGACTTCACCATAGTTGAGAATAGTGGACCATCGCATACATAATAGAGTGCCGAAGATGGATGATCTTCTAGGGGGCCACACGTATTTGACGAGTTTTAGTGTGGGGGTGAGACTTTTGATTAAGTCTCCTCTTTAACACACCTCAAACTTAATCTAGCATCAAGAATCATCGCCTATGTTGTCGACGTAGGTAGCTAGTATTACTTGTTAAAACTGGTTAACCGCGTAACTAATTTTTTTCTAAAACCGATAGAGGATCTCTAACTTGGTTTTGTAGGGTATGCATATGGTTATATGTTGTGATGTTAATTGGCCTGCGCGTCATGGCATGATGGCTGGAGCCACGAGATTCCCACGTTAATGTAAATATCATAGAGATAGCCTACATGTTACAGGCAACGATGGCAACCATAGACAGAGGACCCTAAAGAGGAGAAGGTGTACATGGCGCGGGACGAGGAGCTATAATTTCGTGCCACGGGGTAATTTCCGAATTTGGTGCCACGATGAGGTTTTCTGAAATGGTCGCCATGGCAACATTTTCTGAAATTGCCGCCACGGAAACGTTTTTGAAATGGTTGCCACGACAATAATATTTTGGCCGTCACGACGCTTCAACAGAAGATTGGAGATGTCACGGAGATTTCCGATGCTCGGAGCTATACCATATCATGCTTTTATGAACTACCAGAGGTGTTTATCCCTTTGTTGTTTGCACTCTTTGATTGCACAATTGTCAATTATTAGGGTGATATCTCACAGAAAATATGAAGTTAAAATTTGCTTTTCCAGTGTTGCAACCGTCTGTAACACATAACTTTTTGGAGTGGGTCATGTCCACATGAGCACAAACGGATTGAGACATGTAAAGCGGGGATGGTCAGACCATATATGCAGATAGCACTCGGTTGTCTTGAAGTTCTGGCAGAATCGTTCCGAGCTTGGAGCATGAAGCATTGAAAGATGAAGAAGAGTCATATGGAGAGATGATCGGCAAAGGATTGCCTACCGGTTGAAGTTCACGTAATCAGTGGAGTCCATATCAATGGCTGTGAATTAGAACAGGGTCTTGAGTCAATTGAAATCAATTATGAGAGATACTGATTTGAATGGGAGCACAATTATGTATTAATTAATAGTAATCACTAGTGCAAATTAATTATGAACAATGTCTGTGTGTAGTTTGCATTATAGTTGTAGAATTATGGCTCACGGTTCCACCTTTGTTGTTGAAATTGATTGACTATTATTTATCTGGTTGAATCTTTACGATTGGTAAATGTAATGAGAGGATCGTCCTCTAAGAGTGCCAAGAAAGATTTTTGTCCTAATGCATGCTTGCAATGCTCTCCTGCTAATGCTATGGAGGACGAGACTTACGTCTTTCAATAGAAAGGGCTAAGAATTACATTACAGTTTGCTTGCTTCCAAGAAATCCGAACTTCAATATGTTTGGAATAGTTATGTGATATTCTCGGAACTGAAAATTATTTCCAGAAACAAACAAAGGTCAAAAGATTGGATAATCAATTTTATGCCCCTAATTGTGTCCCACTCGGTTGTTTTGCCCCTAGTTTTCAAAAACCCTTGGTCCTGCCTAAGCCACTCCACTCCTCTTATGCATTTTCCCTTGGACCATTTGATCGTCGCTTTGAAAACTTCATAACAAATTCATATTAACTCGAAAAAAATACAAATAAGATATCCAAATGTTCAGAAAAACATAACCTATTTGTGCATGCCGTTTGCATTCACGACATAAGTGTTGCTTACACCACACAATGTTATTGATATTATTAAACCTCAAAATGTATGAACAACACTTTTGTCATGAATGCAAATGACATACACATATAGGTGATGTTTTCTGTACATTTTGATATCTTATTTGCATTTTCCCGAGTTAATATGAATTTATTATGAAGTTTTCAAAGTGATGGGAAAATAGTGAAAGGGCGGTCAAAGGGAAAATGCATAAGAGGAGAGAAGTGCCTTGGGCCAAGACCGATGATTTTTGATAACTAGGGGCAAAACAGTCGAGTGTGACACAACTAGGGGCACATAAATAATTACCCTTAAAAGATATATGATATCTAAAGAAGTGCTTTGTTTGCAGGTTCTAGTGAAGCATTCAACTATATTTGAGACTAAAATGTGTAAGATCTGGAAGAACAACAGTCATGAGTTGATGGTGAGAACTTAAAGGGAAAGAACAAAACCAAAGGATGTAGTGAGACTTGCATGACTAGGGAGGTTCGGGGTTCACGCCGCTCTTAAAAGGTTAGATGATTCTTCTGTTGAGTGCGAGAAATATTGAAATTTAAAGTATAATAAGTTTAGAGGGAGAAAGAAAATAAGACTGGAATGTCCAGCTCAGGTATGCATGTCATACAAGTTATAAGATGTAGAGAAAGTCGGTCAAGTAAAGTGTGATTCTTGAGAATTGTGATTAAATTGTTAAACACTAAATTCTTCGAGAATTGTGGTTAAAAGTTTATCACAAGGATACCGACTCGATTGTATGTTGTTGCGAATCGATGCAAGAATTACTACGACCTAATGACGAACAAATTAATGAGGTTGAAATATGTGTTGAAATTTTTGTAAAAGTTATATACTTTTTCATCGACATGTTACCTCTGAATTCACTGTCATAATTCATTTTAGAGTTTTGTACACTCTATCCCATTGCATGGAAGTTTCAAGGAGGTTGTGTGACGGCCCCGACTTAATCGTGCACCAATCTACATGCAAATACGCACGATCAAGATCAGAGACTCACGGGAAGATATCACAAAACAACTCTAGACACAAATAAAGTAATACAAGATTTATATTACAAGCCAGGGGCCTCGAGGGCTCGAATACACAAGAGTCAGCGGAAGCAACAATATAGGGTACATACATAAGTAAACAAGTCTGCCTTAAGAAGGCTAGCAAAAACAACGACATCTGGATCGAAAAGGCGCATGCCTCCTGCCTGGGAGCCTCCTAACTACTCCTGGTCGTCGGTGGTCTCCATGTAAGTGCATCTTGTGCCCCTTAGTGATTTTGGTGTATTGAAGACTTATAGGTTAAGGAACTAATGTGTTTATGAGTGTACACAGGACTATAAGTCTATGAGGAGTTTGATATTTTCAGAGAAAGTCGACCCCTAAAAATGAAGTTCTGCGACTGAAGACTTTGGATTTCTGAAGACTTTCTGAAGACTTTGAAAGTGAAGAAATTGGTGTGACCTTGAAGACTTGGTATTCATTCGAGGAACATGAAGCGTGAAGACTTTTGTTTTCGTAGTTTCATTTTCTCTTTCTTGAGTCATAGGAAACACCGTACTGTTAAAGGGGGTCGAGGAAATACTAAGGAAAAATTTCCATGTGATGCTCAACTCAAAATCCTACACCTACCAATCCCTTCGAGTGAAGCCATTGCAAATCTCATACAGTTCAATCATATTCTTCAGTGACAGAGACGAAGTTCTTTTGGTCTCTGAGGAATTTTTTCTGGCTGAGGAGTTAGGAATTTGCCAGTGCGGATTGCCTACACAGTGAGGAACATGATAGCCCTGAGGAATTTGAGTCTCAAATTTCCGACCGTTGCTGTGCTATGCGCCAGTTGTCCCAAAATATCTACCCACCTAACAGTCATATCATTGAAGGGCATTTATGTCTTATCATGTCGGGCTGCTCCCTAGGCTATAAATAGCCACCCCCTACAACCACTAGTTGGTTGGCTGCTCCGAGAGAAACTGACGCTTGTCATTTGAGAGCATCCCATCCTCCGAGGACTTTGAGTGAAAATCATCGAGTGAGGAAAAACCCAAACCCAAACACCTACAAACCCAAAGTGATTGAGCATCACTGAAGAGATTGATCCTGCGTGGATCCGACGCTTGTTACCTTTGAAGACTGTGCTTGTTCCAAACGGTTAGGCGTCATGGTCTAGAGCATCCAAGAGGAATCGTGGATCGCCGAGTGACCGAGTTTGTGAAGGTTTGGAAGTCACCTGAAGACTTACCACGAGTGATTGGACGAGGACTGTGTGACCTTAGTTCAAGGAGAATATGGTGAGGACTGTGTGTCCGGGACTGTGTGTCCTCAGGTTTAAATACCTAGCCGCTCCAACTAGATGTACAACTGAGATAGCAGTTGGAACTGGTCTACCAAATCATTGCCTTCACCAAGCTTACTGGTTCTATTTCCTCAACTCTTTCATTTCCTCATTACTGTGTTGTGTGCTTGTCATATCTGTGTTTGAAGACTTTGACTGAAGACTTTCTCAATTTCCTCAGTTCAATTTCTTCAGTCTGTTTGTCTTCATCTTGTGTTATCCTGTGCTTACGCTCTTCGTACTCTGTGCTTGTCTTCATTTCATCATGATGACCATGCTTGTGTTCTGTTATGTTTACTTCTGAGTACTTATTCCGCTGCAAGTAGTTCTTTGCTAAGGAATTTCCTCAACTGCAAATTCCTCAGTGAAGAATTCATAAAAATCGCCTATTCACCCCCCTCTAGTCGATATAATGCACTTTCAATTGGTATCAGAGCAAGGTACTCCCTTGTTCTGTGTGATTTTGGTTTAGCCGCCTGGAGTTTTAGTTATGTCGACCACATGAATGAAGACTGTGTCATGCCCCATCTTTGAAGGTCACGAGTATCCCAAGTGGAAGGCCATGATGAAGAAGCGCCTCATGGCGATGAACAGCGAGCTGTGGACCGTCACAGAGATTGGTCTGACCGATCTATGCAAGATGGCAGAAGCTGATGACATTCGCAAGTACACTCTTCTCAATCTCACGGCGAAGGACGTCATCTGCTCCTGTCTGTCTCAAAATCAATTCAGGAACATCATGCATCTCGATCATGCGAAGCTTATCTGGGACCGTCTCTCTGAGGTCTATGAAGGTCATCGAACCCGTCATGATCCTTGGTTTGAGGACTTCAAGGAATCTCTCAAAGCGATGACATTCGAACCAGAATCATCATCCTCTTCATCATGCCTTATGGCAAAAAGTGCTGAGGTAACTGAATGCTACCTATCCGAGTCTAGTGATGATGAATCTGGTGATGAATTTGGACCCAGCTATGTCAAAATTGATTCCCTTGCCACCAAACAACAAAGAGCTTTGGAAAAAGTTCAATACATGCTAAATAGGGGCGATGATATGTTGGGTGAAGAAATGGATCAGTCAAAGGCTTTGGCTGAAAGTCTTGAGAGACTTCATACTAAGTATGACACCCTTCAAGATCAACATAACACTCTCTTATCTGATCATGAGAAGCTTTCTTATGAATTTCTTCAGAGAAAGCAAGATCTTGAGAAGCTAAGAGTGAGTTATGAAGATCTTCAGAAGGAGCGCGATTCATTACTTGCTCAACAAATCAGCGCTTCTCAGGAAGAATTTGTTCCTCCATGTTTGAAGTGCATTGAACGTGAACCTGCTAATTCTTCACCTGAATGTTCAAATGCTTCTAATGTTACAAATTCTTCACCTGCCTCTGCTATCACTAATTCCTCATCTGAGGACATTGCTAGTATCACTGACGATGCAGGGATGAAGGAATTGTACATGACAGGCATGTACAAAAGCCTCAAAGGGCATCAGACTCTTTGTGATGTGCTTAAAAAGCAGATCCTCAACAGGAACCCTAGGAAAGAGGGTATTGCCTTTGAGAGGAAACTCAATGCTGATGGTACATATTGGAAGCCTGAGCAGTACCCCAAAACCTCATGGGTTGCTGCAAAGGGACCTCCAGTTGATCCATCTAATTTATCTGGCTTTACATGTGAATCTTCTCATTCTTCTGATGAGTCATTTGACTCCAACTATAAACTGTTTAAAAATCAGAATGGTGAAGTATTTGCTAGATATGTTGGCACTAACTGCAGGAACAGTTCTCCTATGAAGAAAATCTGGGTTCCCAAAAAGTGCCTTGAAAGTCTTCAGGTGAATGTCCTCATGACACCACCTGTGAAGAATAGGAACCCCAGATCAAATTCTTCATATGGACCAAATTCTTCATAAGGATCCAAGTCCTCATACGGATCGAATTCCTCACGTGGACCAAATTCCTCAAAAGGATCAAAGTCCTCATATGAATATCATCGTGCTAACAACTTTGTTTCGCAGGGAAGAGCTAAGGGCTATGAATATGAGCATTATTCTCCTAATCATTATGTTCATAAGTCCTCGAAGAATTTCTCTGCTTATTCATATGCTTACCCTAACTCCTCTTATGTGAAACGAAATGGATTGGCTTCTATGCCACCTTTCTCATATGGAGCTCGCAGAGTGATGAACTCTTTGCCACCCCTTCAGATGTGGGTGGTGAAGAAAAAGAACTAATCTCTTATGCAGGGTCAGGTCTCCAGACGTGCTCAAATGTCTGAAGAATTTGCTGGAGACCTGAAAAATTACCTGAAAGGACGCAGGCTAATCATGAAGAAATGAACTTTCATTTCTCACGTCCTCATACTGCTTTATCTGTTCTATTACTTGATGAAATTGATCTGATGAATTAATGTCATATTCTTCACTGATGAAGTATATGAGTTCGTAAGTTGCACTAATTCATCTGCAGGATGATCAAATTCCTTGACGACAACCAGCTCATCCTCGCGTTGCAAAAGAAGTGCAAGTTGAAAAGATCATCGATGATATTGAAGCACCAGGTCCTCTCACACGCTCAAGAGCTTCACATTTATCTAACTTTTGTGGGCACTATGCTTTTGTCTCTATTACAGAGCCCACTAAGGTAGATGAAGCATTTATGGAGCCCGAGTGGATTCAAGCTATGCAAGAAGAATTACATCAATTCGAGCTCAACAACGTCTGGGAACTGGTCAAACGTCCAGATCCTCGCAAGCACAATATCATTGGCACAAAGTGGATCTACCGCAACAAGCAAGATGAAAATGGCCTTGTGGTGAGGAATAAGGCACGGCTAGTAGCTCAAGGCTACACACAGGTTGAAGGAATTGATTTCGATGAAACTTTTGCACCTGTTGCTAGACTTGAGGCAATTCGCATATTACTTGCTTATGCTAACCATCATGATAAGCTTGAGGAAGAAGTATATGTTGCTCAACCCCCAGGTTTTGAAGATCCAAAGAATCCTGACAAAGTCTTTAGACTCAATAAGGCCCTCTATGGCCTCAAGCAGGCCCCTCGGGCGTGGTATGATACTTTGAAGGAATTCCTCATGAAGAAAGGCTTCAAACCCGGTTCACTCGACCCTACTCTTTTCACTAAATCTTATGATGGTGAATTGTTTGTGTGCCAAATATATGTTGATGATATTATCTTTGGCTGTACTGACCAACGTTATAGTGATGAATTTGCCTATATGATGAGTGAAGAATATGAAATGTCTATGATGGGAGAATTGAAATTCTTCTTAGGTCTTCAAATTCGTCAACAACGCAATGGCATATTCATATCTCAGGAGAAATACCTCAAGGATGTACTGAGGAAATTCGGCATGCAAGATTGCAAAGGCGTCAAAATTCCTATGCCCACAAATGGCCATCTGTGCACTGATGAAAATGGTATTGACTTTGATCATAAGGTATACCGCTCCATGATTGGTTCTTTATTGTACTTATGTGCATCTAGGCCAGATATAATGCTTAGTGTTTGCATGTGTGCCCGATTTCAAGCTACACCGAAGGAATCACGCCATAAGGCTGTGAAGCATATTCTTCGATATCTAGCTCACACACCAACACTTGGATTATGGTACCCCAAGGGCTCGGCTTTTGATCTCATTGGATATTCTGACTTTGACTATGCTGGTGATCGTGTGGACCGCAAGTCAACATCTGGTACATGTCATTTCCTCGGACGATCTTTGGTCTGTTGGTCCTCGAAGAAACAGAACTGCGTATCACTGTCTACTGTTGAAGCTGAGTACATTGCTGCTGGTTCTTGCTGTGCTCAATTGCTATGGATGAAGCAAACTCTCAAGGACTATGGCGTCAACGTGAAGAATGTGCCTCTCTTCTGTGACAATGAGAGTGCCATCAAGATTGCTCACAACCCAGTTCAGCACTCGGACGATCTTTGGTCTGTTGGTCCTCGAAGAAACAGAACTGCGTATCACTGTCTACTGCTGAAGCTGAGTACATTGCTACTGGTTCTTGCTGTGCTCAATTGCTATGGATGAAGCAAACTCTCAAGGACTACGGCGTCAACGTGAAGAATGTGCCTCTCTTCTGTGACAATGAGAGTGCCATCAAGATTGCTCACAACCCAGTTCAGCACTCGAAGACAAAGCACATTCAGATTCGTCATCATTTTCTTCGTGATCATGTGTTGAAGGGCGACATTTCTATTGAGCATGTGAAGACAGAAGAACAACTAGCCGATATCTTCACAAAGCCCTTGGATGAGAAGAGATTTAGCAAGTTGCGGTGTGAGCTAAATATCTTAGAATTTTCGAATGTTCTTTGAAAAGGACACTCATCCTAACACTTATGCAAAATTGATGACTTAGATGTGCAACACATGAAGAAACTTTTTCTTCAATCAATGAAGAATAACACTCTAAGTGTGAAGAAATTAATGAATAATTTGATTCTCAGAACCCTACGACAATTGTACGCGGTGTCTGAAATCATCATTCTTATACGGTGGGTCACGCCACCACCAAAAGTTGAAAATCTTCAATTTGATTTTTTCCTCAGTTTTGAAATTCCTCAGTTGTTCATATTCTTCAACTTTGCATTGTCTTCACTGTTCCCATCGTTTTTCTTCATTGGCTATATATATATATGAGTTTATGTCCTCTACAGCATTCACTTATTGCTATTTCTTCAAGTTGTTTTCTCTGCTAAGTGAATGTGATCGGACCCTACCCCCTCTATTCTATACTCAACCCAATCTATTCACAAATTCTTCATGTGCGTTCTATTTGAACCTCGTTCAAAATCTTCACTGTGTCCTTGTCAGATGAAGAATTTGCGAACGGAACGTTAAAACTTATCTTATCCAAATTTTCGGTTTTGCCGCTCAAACCGTTCCGCATTCCACGATAACACTTATCTATTCACCCACGATCTCACATGATCTCCACTTCTCAGTACGTGGGTGACACATGTCAAGCGAATGAGAAGGTTCAGGGGCATGTTCGTCCAAATTCTTCGGGCGAACAGTTTTTCACCGTGGCTATAAATACTCCCCTCCCCTTCCTCACTTCCTTTACTCCGCTCGACCTCTCTCAGCTCGAGCTTCTCAAACCCTAGCGCCGCCACTACTTCATCGTCGCCGGTGAGGAAGAGCTTCACTGCCTCGACCTCGTCGCCGTCGTACTCGCGCCGGCCGCGGATTTCTTCACTCCGCCGCCGCCGTAGCTGTCTTCCTCCGCCAAGTTAGGGCGTGCAAGATCTGCACCGACGAACTTCACATCTCCACATCCCAGTTCGTCGTGTTCTTCGTCCAGGGTAATTAAAAGTTACTTTTACTGCCCTCTTTGATTCAAATGATTTCTATAAAATCTTCAAAAGTGTTTTTCTTCAAATCTTCACACACTAAACACCTCACATGTCATCTGTTCTTGATACATTTCTCTAAGCTACGTTTTTCTTCAAGATTCCTCATTTGTGTGGATCTTCGATCTATACAACTCTGGAACCTAAGACAAAGAAAGCTTAGTGAAATTCTTCAAGACTCATCTGGTCAAATTCCTCAAACTTGTTCTTTTTGAAAAATCTTCTGAGAACGCATATGACCTCTCCAAATTCCTCGCAACTATACTCTGTTCACAGGTACTCATGTCCGCTGCTGAATCACTAGGTTCTCATCAACTTAACTCATTTGCAGCATTCCTTAAAGAAAAGTTGCATACTTCTTCAGAGAATTCAATTGTTCAAATTCCTCAACTGAAGAAAATGGCTGACGGTAAGAAGCCACAGAAAGGAGGAAAGAGGCCTGAAATCAATACTGCCTTTTAGATCCCTGATGACATATACAAAGACTATTGCACTCCTGATGAGGCCAAGTTTGGTAAGGAGGACAAGAATCAGCGCAAGGTGCGCATACAGAGGATAGAGAGGAGATGGGCAAGAGAGTGGAGGGAGTATAGATATGTTACTCCCAAATACATGAAGAAATTCGCACTCAATCCTCCATGCCCAAGACCTCCATTGGCACCTGGCCAAGAAGCAGATCCCACCAGCCTCAAGCGCGGTGAGGATTATCCTGATGAATGGGCCAAGCGCCAAGCCAAGCTGGCTAGACAAGCCAGAGAAGCAGTGAGGAAATTCAATGAAGACTCTGCTACTGCAGCTGCTGCTGAGGCCTCTGTAAAACTGAAGAAATCCATGGCAAAGAAGCCTGCGCATAAGCCAAGTGCTTCCTCTTCATTGCCCTCACGGCCGAGTTCCTCAGCTATGCCCTCAAGGCCAGAATCCTCAAAGCCCTCACGGCCAACTCCTCAAGCTACTCATGCTCCTCCGCCAAAGTCCTCAGCTGCTCCGACAAAATCCTCAGCACCTGTGCATCTTGCCATGCGCCAAAGGACGACAGGCATCTCTATTGCCTCAGGAGCATCTGCTAGTTCCTCAGCTCCACCAAATTCTTCAACTGGCCCCTCTCCGCTGAAGAAAAAGGCCACTGCTGGACGAGGCACTAGACCAAGTCCGCACAAGAAGCAGACCGCCTTCAAGTGCCGTCTGATGAAGACGAAGTTGATGATGAAGAACTTGCTGAAATCATCAGAGACAGACAAGTCAAGGCTGCTAGAGCCAAAGGCAGCAATGTACCGTTACTTTTGGATCCAAAGCTGATCCTAGACTTCATTGACTTATGGCACAAGGATCCCAACACGCCCTGACCGGAGATGAAGCTCACTCCTGGTCAAAGTCACGTTTTGACTGCCTTCATTGAAGAAGAAAAGTGGAAATTTGAACAAGGAAGAAGAGTGAAGAAAGCGCAGTACAAGAAAGAACGCTTTCTGAAGCAAAATGTCCTGAAGCTTTCCCCTGAAGAACTCGTTACCTTACAAGCTGAGATCAAGCAACTGAGTGATGAATTTGATCGTTACTACGCTGACTGGCTTGGAGCCAAAGTCAGATTTGTCTAGATAACTGAAAGGTTCACGTCAAATGTTGCAGCCCCGTCGCAACAAGCAATTCCTCAGGCTGAAGCATCTGCTCAGCCGACTGAAGAACATGCCAGCACCGCTGATGACATTCAGGCTACTGAAGAAAATGTGAGTTCCAGGGCTGATGACTGCATTCCAGCCACTGATGAAATTGCCAGGGCATCCACTAGTGGTGCGCCTGAAGAAAATGAAGAAGTCAGGGCAACTGCATCAGTTGTGCCTGAAGAAATTCAACCAAATTCCTGTGCTCCTCCTGCGCCTACCCCAACTCCGATCTTTCCATCTGCTTCAGATGTGAAGAAGACCAAGGCTACAGAGCGTGCAGCAGTGAGGAAAAGGAAAGCATCAGCTTCATCAGATTCTTCAGCTCCGAAGAAGATGAAGAAATTGACCAGCTCATTTGAAAATCCAATTGATGCTGTTCCTGTTTCCAGCATGCCATCAAAGGAAATCGTCCCTTTTGATGAAGAATATGTGATCCCTAGCGGATCTGATGAAGAAAATCCTTCTGCTGCTTCGTCAGAGCAGATGGATGAAGAAATTGAAGTGGATGAAATCCCTTCAACACTAGTTGTCTCCTCGCCTATGCCTCAGTTTACTGCTGAAGAGGCCGGCGTTGAAGAAATGGAAGATGAAGATGTGGACATTGGCTGTACCACACCCGTGCTAAATGATGACTTTTGGGAAAGTCAGCACCCCAACTCTCCACTCTTCACACCATTGCAACAAATTCCTCAGTCCCCAGCAACTACAGTTCAAATGGGATCTGATGAACCACATGCCACACCGTCTATCCATGAAGAAATTCCAGCCACTAGTGCTGAAGAAAATTTAAATGAAGAATTGAAGACCCAGGCTGTCACTGGAGTAGAAGCTGAAATTCCTCAGCCTGAAGAACCCGAGATTGTGATTCCTGAGGTGATAATGCAATTGACTGACACTCCTCAGCCCAAGCCAAAGGATCCATTCTCAAAGAAGCAGAAATTCAAGGCTGATGATTTCTTCGGCGAGCACGTGTTCTTCACTGACTACAATCCCTACGATTCTGCTCGTCTTAGAAGGAAGCACTTCTGGACCGCCAGCGAGGCCACCTTCTATTCCTCAGTGCTCTTCAACAAGGACAAAGTCTTCGACCACGAGCATATTCCTCATGTGGACATGGAATCACTGCCATGCTTCACACCTGTCCTCAGTGTGCTTCATGACACATGCCTCCTCAACTTTTGCATAGACATAGTTGATTGGAATGAAGAACTCATTCTTCAATTCTACGCAACGTTGCACATCAAAGGAGATGCTGACGATGTGAACTCCTGGGTTTTGGTCTGGATGACCGAAAACACTCACTACAAAGCACCGGCCTCTGAATTACTTCACGCCCTACCCATCAGTCCTCCACCTGAAGGAGCTCGTTGCATGTACCAAGAGCCCGAGCTTACAGATCACTAGATGCAAGTGTTGATGAAGCCATTGAAACCTGGTCAAGCCTCAAGGACAAAATTCCTCGTGAAGGAATTGCAGTATGTACCAAGGACAGTCTATCGCATTCTGACGAAGACTATGAGTCCAATCAAAGGCCATGACTCATCTGATGAGGAAATTGTCGGCATCATGAAGAATCTGGTATTCAACATCATTCATGGCATTCCTGTCAATTATCACGATTTCTTCATGAGGACTGTGGCAAATGTTGTACTTTCTCCGTTTGAGCTGGAGCCTTATGCTCCCTGGATCATGAGATTCCTCAGGTCTTCACTCAACTACAAGGCTGATTTTCAGAATCGTCTCAGCTACTTGGCCCCGATTGATGTCCTCAAGCGGACCTATTCCTCAGCTGATGAAAAGGGCAAGGCACCAGTTGTTATTGATGAAGGTATTCGTCCATTGGATGGTCAGTTTCGCAAAGCTGCATCTTATTCCACCAATGATGACTCTGCCACTCATGATTCTGCTGCTCATGCATCCAAGCCAAATCCTCAAGCCACTGCTCCCCGTGTGATGACTGACCGTGAGCTTCTGCTAAGTCTTCACCAGAAGGTGGGTCGAAACCATAAATGGGTTAAGCGTCAGTTTGGTTCAATTCTTCACAACATGACTGCTACACATAATGCAGTGAAGAAAAACCATTACTACCTCCATGAAGTCTTCGGTCGCACCTGGGCCATTCTATCACATGTATATGGTGAAGAAGATCTGAAGAACATGGGTCTCAAGGAAGATTTTGACTGGTCTGCACCTCCACCGAAGAAATACAAGAAAGTCAAGGTTCCTTCCTTGGTGGCCAGCTCCTATTCTTCATCGCGCGACATCGATGAGCATGAAGACTTGGACGACACTGCAGCAGGCCCTACATCAACAAACGACCCCAACAACGCTGGCACTCCTTCATCAACTTAATTTTCTTCAGGGGCGTTAGTCCTCATTTTCGATCCTTTTGGTCATTCGATGACAAAGGGGGAGAAATTTGAGTTAGTCTTCAAGCGGGTCTATCTTATATGGGCGTTTTTTTTTCTAAGTTGCAACTCTCGTTCTTTTGAAGACTTTGCTGGATCGAGTTGTAAACTTAAAACTCTATGGTGACCTGATACTTTTGCTGTAGTTTTTTCTGCATGCTTATTCCTCATTAATGTTAATGCACGCATGCTGAATTACATCAGTCACCATATTTCATCATGCATTTCAAATTCTTCATATATTATGTCAAATGCGTGTATGAATTACACGATATAGGGGGAGTTCTCCATGATTCTACTCTTCAAGTGTGCATTGCTTCAAAAGCAAATTCCTCACTATGCACATCTTCAGGGGGAGTTCTTCTATATCTTGCAATCAAATTCCTTAATATCAGTATTTACACTTCATATGTTTATCCCCGTTGAAAACTTAACCTATATTGTCATCAATCACCAAAAAGGGGGAGATTGTAAGTGCATCTAGTGCCCCTTAGTGATTTTGGTGTATTGAAGACTTATAGGTTAAGGAACTAATGTGTTTATGAGTGTACACAGGACAATAAGTCTATAAGGAGTTTGTTATTTTCAGAGAAAGTCGACCCCTAAAAATGAAGTTCTTCGACTGAAGAGTTTGGATTTCTGAAGACTTTCTGAAGACTTTGAAAGTGAAGAAATTGGTGTGACCTTGAAGACTTGGTATTTATTCGAGGAACATGAAGCGTGAAGAATTTTGTTTTCGTAGATTCAATTTCTCTTTCTTGAGTCATAGGAAACACCGTACTGTTAAAGGGGGTCGAGGAAATACTAAGGAAAAATTTCCATGTGATACTCAACTCAAAATCCTACACCTACCAATCCCTTCGAGTGAAGCCATTGGAAATCTCATATAGTTCAGTCATATTCTTCAGTGACAGAGACGAAGTTCTTCTGGTCTCTGAGGAATTTGTTCTGACTGAGGAGTTAGGAATTCACCAGTGCGGATTGCCTACACAATGAGGAACATGATAGCCCTAAGGAATTTGAGTCTCAAATTTTCTGACCGTTGCTGTGCTATGCGGCAGCTGTCCCAAAATATATACCCACCTAACGGTCATATCATTGAAGGGCATTTATGTCTTATCATGTCGGGCTGCTCCCTAGGCTATAAATAGCCGCCCCCTACAACCACTAGTTGGTTGGCTGCTCCGAGAGAAACTGACATTTGTCATTTGAGAGCATCCCATCCTCCGAAGACTTTGAGCGAAAATCATCGAGTGAGGAAAAACCCAAACGCAAACACCTACAAACCCAAAGTGATTGAGCATCACTGAAGAGATTGATCCTGCGTGGATCCGACGCTTGTTACCTTTGAAGACTGTGCTTCTTCCAGACGGTTAGGCGTCATGGTCTAGAGCATCCAAGAGGAATTGTGGATCACCGAGTGACCGAGTTTGTGAAGGTTCGGAAGTCACCTGAAGACTTATCACGAGTGATCGGACGAGGTCTGTGTGACCTTAGTTCAAGGAGAATATGGTGAGGACTGTGTGTCCTCAGGTTTAAATACCTTGCCGCTCCAACCAGATGTACAACTGAGACGGCAGTTGGAACTGGTCTACCAAATCATTGTCTTCACCAAGCTTACTGGTTCTATTTCCTCAACTCTTTCATTTCCTCATTACTGTGTTGTGTGCTTGTCATATCTGTGTCTGAAGACTTTGACTGAAGACTTTCTCAATTTCCTCAGTTCAATTTCTTCAGTTTGTTTGTCTTCATCCTGTGTTATCCTGTGCTTACGCTTTTCGTACTCTGTGCTTGTCTTCATTTCATCATGATGAGCATGCTTGTGTTCTATTATGTTTACTTCTGAGTACTTATTCCGCTGCAAGTAGTTCTTCGCTAAGGAATTTCCTCAACTGCAAATTCCTCAGTGAAGAATTCATAAAAATCGCCTATTCACGCCCCCTCTAGTCGATATAACGCACTTCCACTCCACATAGTAGTAGGCTCCGTCGGGGTAGTAGTCATCGGCGGGATCAACTGGCTCCTGGACTTTGGCATCTAATCGCAGCAATCAGTAGAGGGGGAAAAAGGGAGCAAAGCAACCGTGAGTACTCATCCAAAGTACTCACAAAACTTACATCAGATCTATGCTAAGTATGCATCGGTATCCAGGAATGGGGTTGTATTTGTGGACTATACTGTGGAAATGACATAATAGAAGGGAAGGCCTAGGCTATCAAAGACTAGCATCTTCGTACAGCCATCATCTTGCGGTAGTAGAAGAGAGGAGCATATATAATGTATAGTAAAAAGTATATATTAGCCATGCCCAGAGATCCTTCCTCGACTCTGCGATAAAGCAATCCTGGAGCCATCATATCCATTTAGTGTCTCCAGTATCCAGTTCTAGTTGTAATAGATCGGGATACAACTCCGAGCGTCCGTTGCGGTGGACACGACAATTCGAATAGATATACTTCCCTGCAGGGGTGCACAAACTTACCCAACACGCTCGATTAACTCCAGCCAGAGACACTTTCGGGTCATGTCCGGCCTCGGCTGATTGACACACCGTAGTCCTACCTAGGCTCAATAGAGAGGCCAGTACGCCGGTCTACATCCTAAATGCGAAAGGGTCATGGGCCAATCATCCTTAGCAATCCTGTACGTTGTGATCGCAGCGTGGAGCAAACCCACCCCCTTATACAAGTGCAGGTGGTTCTCGTCCAATCGGGCGCACGCTGCTAAACTGCTGACGTCTGAGAGCTTTTGGAAGAAACATAAGACATCGAGTGCCCATACTTATTCTCGCGTGGTGGTTAGTGCGAAAAGTCCAGAGGCCTACTCAGATCACATATCCAAACCCGTTAGTGTCTTGGGAGCGCGCGGAGACGATCAATGACCCATGATCCATGGTCCTGTCCCCCCATCTTGTGGATTTTTGGCAAGGGCCAAGAATGCCCGACCGTATCGCATAATTTTCTTGCGGGTACCCTCATGGCCAACCCGACTCCAGTAACTCTTGCGGGTACCCCCTCGTGGCCGACCCGACTTCAACAAGGTTCTGGGGTAAAGTCAAAGTAACCGTGTGTCTATAACATCAAGGGGGGAATCCGAGGAATCACCCTCGATGGATTCCCACTCGATGTAACCGTTAAGGTGAAGTTGAAGGAATCACCCTCAAAGGGTTCACACTTGAGTTGTTGCACGATACAGTCGTTATTAGGAGTGGTGAAGAAGGAATCACCCTCGGCACTCGATAGGGGTGCATTACGAGGTATCACTCTCGGCACTCCGATAGTACCTCTGCAGAGTCATACAACTAAGGGGGTGTCTGGTGATGTGTCGGTCTCTGCGCATCGATCACTTTGATCGAGTCACTGGTAATAAAGTGGGGCAACAGGGACAAGAGCGAGGGGGTCACTTATGGATCACTAACCAACTTATACTAAGGATATATAGGATAATAGGTATAGTAACAACAATAGGTTACAAAAGCAGGCTATGCATCAGAATAGGAGCTATCGAACAACGGTAGCAAAATCTAATCCAAGCATGAGAGAGAAAGAATTGGCGATATAGGAATGATCAAGGGGGTTTTGCTTGCTTGGAAGCTCTGGTGAACGGGGCTGGACGTTTGGAGCGTAGTTGTTGGAGGAAATATGCTCTAGAGGCAATAATAAAGTTGTTATTTTATATTATATTTCCTTATTCATGATAAAGGTTTATTATTCATGATAGAATTGTATTGATCGGAAACTTAAATACATGTGTGAATACATAAACAAACACTCTGTCCCTAGTGAGCCTCTACTAGACTAGCTCGTTGATCAAAGATGGTTAAGGTTTCCTAACCATTAGCATGAGTTTTCATTTGATAATGGGATCACATCATTAGGTGTCGGAGTAAATGACCACGGGTAGCCTCATCTGCTCCCCATGGTATTTCAGGACACCGGGGCCGGCTGCGCCCCTCAAGTCTCAAAAACAAAGAGGCGCCTTCTTTGGGCCGGCTGGTCCGAGCGGCCGGCTGCTAGAAGGCGGCGGAGCCCAGAGGACGGCCACAAGGTGGGCCGACTCCTAGCAGGCGGCCTCCAGGGAGGCCGGCTCCTAGCAGGCGGCCCTTAACTCCCTCGAGGTCAGCACCTCATTACAACGACAAGACAGGGTGTGGCTACAGTGCAGCCTACCACCCCCGAATCCAGGGCAGAGTGTGGCCACAGTGCGGCGTACTGGGCGGACATCCCTCACCCAGCGCGGCATTGTTGCCATGCAGCCCGTGACATCACCCATGGCAGAGAAGGCCATGCTCCCACTACGGGCTGTCAGTACGGCCCGCAGGCGGCGGGCCCTACCTGTCCATGAGAAGCCAGAGGGCGGCGAGCCCTGACTAGTCGGTGCAGGGGGAGGCCGACTCCCAGCAGGCGGCCCTCCCCCTCCCTCAAAGTCTGTGCGCCATTAATCAGAAGAGACGAGGAATGGCTACAGTGAACGCCACCAGGCGGCGGCACTGTAGCCATGCTCTCCCCGACAATGCATGCATCATCAGTGGCGCGACCACAGTACTAAGCAGCCGGCAGGACCCACAAGCGGCGGGCGCGGCTTGTCGGCGAAGTACGAGACAACCGGCAGGACCCACCAGGCGGCGAGCTCCAGCAGCCAGCGGAGAAGCCGGCGACCATAGACACTGACAGCCGGGTCCTACACCCGGCCAGATTACCATTGTACCCCTGAGGGGTAGGCCTATATAAACCCCCTGGGCACCCATGCAAAGGGTTCAGCCTCATAGACACCACAAACGCATATAGAGAGAGTGAAGCTAGGGCTAGCCTTGTTCTTTTCCTCCTCTAGAGAAATAGCTCAAGGAGCAAGCTTGTAGCCATCTTGCTTATATAGTGATCATGCGAAGACCCCGCAGAGCAGGAGTAGGGGTGTTATCTCCTAGGAGAGCCCCGAACCTAGGTAAGATGCGTCGGCGTACATGTTTACGCCTTATCTCGTTTCCAGGAACCGGCAACGTTCTTTTGATCCCCACCATGATAAGCCATCCTTTGGCATATGTCGCACGACACCCCCGACATTTGGCGCCCACCGTGGGGCTAGGTGCACTGTCGTCCGGAGATCTGTTCTGGACGGGAACCCTTTTCCTCCCTAGCGAGCGCAGCCAGCCCGACACGCCCGATGGCGTTTGCACCGATGCGCTGCACGGCCTAGAAATCGCTTGCGCGGCGAGCTGCCTCGCTGATCTCATCGGCAAGATCCGCCTCTCCGACGAGCCCGCACCTGACGCGGGGGCAGCCAGCTTCGAGAGCGGCCTCGTCGACCTCCTTGGCAATCTCCACATCGCCAATGAGCCAGCCTCTGACCTAGAGTCAGTTGGCTCCACCGACCCGATGCTCGTTGACTCCGACGGCGCATCCCTCGACGCCATCCCCACCAACGTAGTGGTCATCGACGACCCGCTTCCTCACGCGGACAGCGGCGACAGCACCGTCACGGAGGTGCTCATCATCAGCCACGACGAAGCCTCTGGCGGGGCCGCCCAGGACCCGCTACAGGCGGCATTACGGGATCTGTCTGCACCCATTGCGGCAGACGCCAACGGCGAGACGCTGGAGGCCTGCTGCGTTGCAGTCATCGAGAGCGCGAAGAAGCTGGAGGCCTACCATTGCTATCCAGGATGAATTCCCCGAAGAGCACGGAGCTTACGACGTCTTCACCAGTGTGGCTGTTGATAGGCGAAGGCGACGTTAGCAGCACCGTGAGGTGAACGCCGTTGCCTCAACTAAGTTCATGCACTGGTCTAAGAAGCCTATCAGCTAGAGCCGTGCAGACCACCCAGAGTTGATGCCTTCTCCGGGTTCCTATGCCCTGGTGTTGGATGCCACCATTGCAACAGAGAGGCGAGCTGCTTGTTTCTCTCAGATTCTGATAGATGGTGGTAGCAGCATCAACATCCTTTACCGCGACACCATGGAGAAGTTGTGCATCAAAGAGAAGCAGCCCAGCCCAGTCGGACCGTCTTCGATGGCATTGTGCCCGGCCTTTCCTACTCACCAATCGGCAAGATCAAGATAGATGCCCTCTTCGAAGACAAGGATCATTTCCGCTGTGAGGCGATTTGGTTTGAGGTGGTTGACCTGGAGAGCCCTTATCATGTGCTCCTAGGCCGGCCAGCTCTAGCCAAGTTCATGGCAGTACCTCATTATGCCTACCTCAAGCTAAAGATGCCAGGAACCAAGGGCATTATCACAATAGCCGGGGACTACGAGAAGTCGGCCGCTTGTGTCGCGGCCAGTAGCCGGCTGGCCGAGTCCCTTGTGATTGCTGCTGAGAAGAAGCTCCTGGACCGGGTGGTGGCCAGGGCCAGCAAGCAGCCGGACCTGTCACCAGATCCCAAAGAGTCGGAGACCCAGGGCTCCTTCCAGCCAGCCAAAGAAACAAAGAAGATCCCCTTGGACCCAGAGCACCCGGAGAGGCACGCTATCGTAGGTACTAACCTCGATAGCAAATAGGAAAGCAAGCTCGTCGATTTCCTCCGTGAGAATTGGGACATCTTTGCATGGTCTCCCAAAGACATGCCGGGTGTTCCGATGGATTTTGCCGAGCACAAGCTACATGTCAGATCAGATGCCAAACCAGTCAAACAACCCCTCTGCCGACTGTCGGAAGAGAAGAGAAGAATCATTGGTGAAGAGATCGCCCGCCTTCATTACGGAAGTTTTCTTCCCAGAATGGCTTGCCAACCCAGTCCTTGTACTGAAGAAGAAGAAGAACAAGTGGCGCATGTGCATTGATTACACCAGTCTCAATGAAGCCTGCCCCAAGGATCTGTTTGCTTTGCCTCGGATTGACCAAGTGATAGACTCCACAGCCGGATGCGAGTTGTTGAGTTTTTTGGATGCCTACTCAGGTTACCACCAGATCAAGTTGAACCCGGCCGACCGCCTTCATCACACCATTCGGAGCCTTGTGCTACCTGACCATGACATTCGGCTTGAGAAATGCCGGTGCCATGTTTCAGCGTTGCATGCAGAAGTGCCTCCTCAAGCAACCCAGCAGAAATGCCCACGTCTATGTAGACGATATTGTGGTGAAGACAGAGAAGCGCGGTACCCTTTTGGAAGATCTCAAGGAAACTTTTGACAATCTGCGCCTTTTTCAAATCAAGCTCAACCCAGAGAAATGTGTCTTTGGAGTACCAGCCGGCCAGCTCCTCGGCTTCCTGGTCTCAGAGCGCGGTATTGAGTGCAAGCCTGTGAAGATCAAAGCCATCGAGAGGATGGAGAGACCCACCCGACTGCGAGGCCTCCAGAAATTCGCTGGCTGCTTGGCATCCATCAGCCGCTTCATCAGTCGGCTGGGCGAGAAGGCCCTTCCCCTGTACCAGCTCATGAAGAAAACCACTCACTTTGAGTGGAACAACAAGGCGGACGAGGCCTTTTTCCAGTTGAAGAAGATGCTGACTACCCCGCCTGTCCTGGCGGCCCCAGCTGCTAAAGAGCCCATGTACCTTACATCGCCGCCACCAGCCGGGTGGTCAGCACTGCCATTGTGGTGGAGCGCCCAGAAACCGGCAGAGCATAGCCGGTCCAGAGGCCTGTGTACTATTTGAGCGAGGTGCTGTCGGCCTCGAAGCAGAACTACCCCCACTACCAGAAGATGTGCTACGGCGTGCACTTTGCCGCCAAGAAGCTGAAGCCATACTTTCAAGAGCACCCAATCATGGTTGTCTGCACTACCCCGCTTGCTGAGATCATAGGCAATAGAGATGCATCTGGCCGGGTGGCCAAATGGGCCATCGAGTTGGCCCCTACACCATCTTCTACCAGCCACGCACCGCCATCAAGTCCCAAGCACTGGCCGACTTCCTCGTCGACTGGGCCGAGACTTAGTACCTGCCGCCAGCTCCAGACTCCACTCATTGGCGGATGCACTTTGATGGCTCGAAGATGCGCACCGGCTTGGGAGCCGGCGTTGTCCTCACCTGTCCCAAAGGCGACAAGCTCAGATACACATTGCAAATTCACTTTGCCGCCTCCAACAACGTGGCCGGGTATGAGGCCTAGTACACGGACTCTGGCTGGCCAAAGAGATCGGCATCCGCCGGATCCTATGCTATGGCGACTCAGACTTGGTGGTCCAACAGTCGTGTGGCGACTGGGACGCCAAGGATCTAAAAATGGCAAGTTACCTCTTCCTCGTCCAGCAGCTCAGCGGATACTTTGATGGGTGCGAGTTCCTTCATGTGCCACGGAATGAAAACGAGCCAGCTGATACCCTGGCACGGATCGGCTCTACCCATCAAGCAATACCAGCCGACGTTTCCCTTCAGTGCCTCCGCAAGCCGTCTATCAAGCCTTCCTCGGAATCCGAATCCATCTTCGTGCTGGCTGCTCCCGAAGCAGTCGGATCCGACTCGGGGGCTGCAGCAGCCGGCCCGGGGACTTTCGCAGGCGGCACGGGGACTGCAGCAGTCGCACCCGGCCCAGGGACTTCACAACCCAGCCCGGGGGTTGCAGCAGCCGGCCCGGGGACTTCACCAAGTGGCTCAGAGACTGCGACAGTCGCACCCAGCCTGGGGACTCCAGAGCCCGGCCTAGGGGCTGCAGTAGTCGGCCCTGAGACTTCAACAACGCAGCAAGCGGCGGCCGACTCCACCCCGCCACCTCCCAACCAAGCCGCCCTAGTCTCAGTTGCTGTGATGACAGTAGACGAAGTTGAAGCACCATCATGGGCGCAGCCCATCCTCAATTTCTTGGTGAATAGAGAGCTGCCGGCTGATGAGATCTCGGCCCGGCAAGTGCGGTGCTGAGCAGGAGCCTACACGATAGTAAACAGAGAGCTTGTCAGACGCAGCATGACTGGGGTCTTCCAGCGCTACGTAGAACGAGAGAAAGGCAAGGCAATCCTCAAAGATATCCACCAAGGCGAGTGCGGCCACCACGCGGCTTCCAGATCCCTTGTCGCGAAAGCTTTCCGCCATGGTTTCCTCTGGCCGACTGCTTTGGAAGACGCCAAGGATCTGGTCAAGAAATGCAAGGGGTGCTAGAAATTCAGCTCCAAGGAACATCTGCCGGCTTTTGCACTCAAGACCATCCCCGTCACTTGGCTCTTTGTAGTGTGGGGGCTGGTGTAACAGCCCAAAATTTTGACCTTGTTTTATTAATTAAAATTTTGCCAGGAAATTAAATTTTTATTTTCTGGATTTATCTTTTGATTTCAGGACCCCTCTTCTCTTTAATATTGTGGGTTTTTACCTCAAGTGGAAACTTTCCAAAAATATTATTGGACTTGTATACTCTCTCAATAAAACAATTCTTTATCAGTGGATTTATTTGCATAATTGTTTTCCCTGAGCTTTATTCTTTTAAAATGATTTTTCATAAATTTGGAGCCTCTTTTGCACTGCAACCATTTGATAAATGTATCTAAAATTCCAACCAAAATTTGGGGATGTCATATGATGTTTCCACATCACTTTTATGCTAAAATATCTTTTGGTCATTGGAGATTTTGAGCCCTACACCAAAATTTCAAGTCTGGTCCAGTAGGTATTTTTGCACTACAACCTATTTAAATATTTCTTTGAAAATTCTTCCAAGTGTTTGGAGATGTCAGTAGATGCATATAATTCAACTTCATGCAAAAACCCACTGGTGTTCTTTGAAAAATTTGAGCAAATCATCCTCATCTTCATTCTGGTCCAATTTGGTGATTTGTACTGCAACCATATTTTATCTTGCTCTTGTTGCCTTGGGTTTTATCCTTCTTATTGACCACTCTACCAAACCCTTAAGTCCAGGAGAATGGACCCATTGGAGTATTTTTGGTTCATGAGATAATAACCTTTAGTTTCTGCCCAAAATGGGTTTTCTCAAATATTTGCACTAACAAGTTTCTGGTCTTGACCAACTAACCTTGCCACCCTCACCTACATCTAAAGAGAATATGATCTGGAGAGTTTGGCCACCCCAAGAGTTGCCTAGATGCCCTTAGCTTTCTGTCGAGCACCTTGTGTGCATGGCCAGTTTTGGCTTGGTTTTTGGTTTGCATTGTGGACTTGATCCCCTGGCCAAACCAGCATGTCTCATGGCTCTACCTTAGTCTATAGCCCCACCCTGCTAACCCTCATGTGGATTGGAGCCTCCTGGCATGCCATGGCATTGCGTCGAGCACCTGCCGTGCGTGCTCTGGGCGCGCCCAGAGCGCAGGTTTTGCACGCGCGCGGACCGAGCCGCCGCGTCCCACTGCCGTCGCCCCGCGCCCGTTCTGGCCTTTCCCCCACTCGCAGCCAACGCGCCCGACTCCTCCCTCGCCGCACAGCCACCCTGGCCCCCTCCTAGCGCCCTACAGCTCCACCGACGCAAGCCGCCACCGCCGCTCCGACAACCTCTGCCATGGACGGCGCCGCCCGAGCCACAGCCATGCGCCAGCTCGCCCCTGGGCAGCCCGAGCTTATCCGCGAGCTCGTCCACTAGTGCCTGTCGCCGCCACGTCGTCCTGCAGGCTACAGAACGGCGGTTCGCCGGCGAGCTTATCCGCAGCCACGGGACAAACGTCGCCGCCTATATATAGGCCCTTCTCCGACTCCCCTCGACAGCGAGCAGTGCTCCAATTCTCCCTTAGAGCTACCCCAAGCCACGGATTGACCGGAAGAGAACGTCTTCCTCATCTCCGGCAGGTTCGGCCGCCACCGCCCTCCGATCCATTTCGTCGCAAGCAAGGCCTCCCCAGCCCATCCAGAGCCACCGCCTTCTTCCCCTCGATCTTGCGGAGCCACCCCACCTCTAAACTTGATCGGGAACCACCGTAGCCCAACGCCCCAATTGCTCCCGAACCTCTGTCCGCCGCAGAGCTCGCCACCGGTGACCCCCTGCACCCCCGCCAGCCTATCAACCACTGGGAGGACCGCCCAGGACCAGCGGATCCATCCCCGCCCTCAGAACTCCGTGGGGAGCCGCCGTTCGTCGACGGCGATCGCCGGAGTCCCGCCTCCGCTCGGGCAGAGGAAGAGGAGGGAGGGGCGACTGGTCAAACCTAACCAGTGGGCCCCGTGGACCTACTGTCAGTGACACAGCGACGCCCCGCGCTGGTTTAAGTGAAAGCGTAAACCCAGAAGTACGTCTCCCCCGTCTCGAAAATGTATTTCTATTCGAACCGTTTTCTGTTTCTGTTTTATTTTAAAACAGAACTTTGACTGGCTATAACTTCTAAAATATAAGTCCAATTGATTTGATTATTTTTCTGTTGTTTCTCAAATTCTGTCTAGTTTATTTTCATATTTATTTGAAAATTTTCCAAACAACTTTTTAGTACTGTTTTTAAACTATGCGTTAATTTGAATAATTTCAAAAATAGGATTTTGAAGAAGAAGGCAACCTTCAAAAAGTGCACCCCTACTTGCATACACTCGAAGGCAAGCATTCTGAACCCTGGCATGATATTTTTGGGTGTTGTTTGATACGGTTACAACACCACCTTGACATGGAGCATTCGTTATTTTATGTGACGATACGATCATACGCGTGAGTGCATAATGAGATTCTTTGCTGTTAGAAATGGATATGCCGGTGATAGTAATCATCCTCGTAAGCTTCTCATGCATACTGGAAGGAAGCCGGGAAAAATCTCTATCTTGGGTAGACACGAGCTTGTCCCTAGTTCCTCGTCGAGACGAGTATGTTTGGTATGGCATGGATAGGTATGATGAGTGGTGATTTTATCTGTAAATGGAAATATATCTGTTATGCTAATCATACAGAGAATACTTGGACCTCCTGGATCGGCCGTAGATCGAGTCTTGTTCCAGTAACCCCCCCATACTTGTTTCGTACTACCACTTGTCCCTGCCACAGGTAGGGTACGGTTCAGTAAGTTGTCAACCCCTTCCTAGCACACACCGTACAGAGAGGCCATGGTGGAAGATACCGGATGCATCCGGTAGGCATGCCACCTGGTCCGGGGGCATGGGTGTTTCCGGTTGGGACCGAGAGGGGGGCACCCCTTAGAGCGTGCGATATAAATTTGATCCCATGCTAAGTCGAGGTTGTAGCCTCCCCACTTAGAGTTTTGCTTGACAGGTGTCGTGGGTGATTCCAGACACCGGTAAGTTAAGCTGGTGTGTGCGGGTCAGGTGTGTTTTCAATTAAAAGACCGTAGACGGAATTAGTCCCGATGGACTAAATAAATCCGTTACTCGTGGGTAAAGAGTACACCCTCTGCAGAGGTTAAATCTATTCGGATAGCCATGTCCATGGGTAAGGACTACAGTCTGAGATGAGTTTAATGTCGGTCTTAGTGTCGGTCTTCGGAGGAAAAACTGCTAAACCAGAACATTGATTACGACCTATGACATATGAGGATTATGATTATTATTATTGTGGACTAACCATTTACATTATTTGAATTATTGAGTATCCCTAGGACGGTCCTACCTCCTGGATACTCACTGCGATTATTCTTTTATAAGCCCTTTATGTGGTGTCGCATAGACGCCCGACTGTGGCATGCTCGTTATTTCTTTTATTTATAAGCCCTTTATGTGGTTTCGCTCAGACGCCCGAATGTGGCACGTTTGTTATTTCTTTTATTTATAAGTCCTTTATGTGGTGTCGCATAGACGCCCGACTGTGGCATGCTCGTTATTTCTTTTATTTATAAGCCCTTTATGTGGTGTCGCTCAGACGCCCGACTGTGGCATGTTTGTTATTTCTATTATTTATAAGCCCTTTATGTGGTGTCGCATAGACGCC